>NC_134829.1:32402350-32525393 GCF_004210375.1 Tachypleus tridentatus | reverse complement strand
GTTTGTTTGTTTGTTTTGTAATTTCACACCTAAAGCTACTCGAGGGGCTATCTGTGTAGCCGTCCCTAATTTAGCAGTGTAAGACTAGAGGGAAGGCAGCTAGTCATCACCACCCACCGCCAACTCTTGGGCTACTCTTTTACCAACGAATAGTGGGATTGACCGTCACCTTATAACGCCCCACGGCTGGGAGGGCGAGCATGTTTGGCGCGACTCGGGCGCGAACCCGCGACCCTCAGATTACGAAGCGCGCGCCTTAACGCGCTAGGCCATAGTAAAGAAGTAAATCCTTAAATTTTATGCAAATAGCAAGAGCCCCACCCACACCATCATCTAAAGAACGCCGTTTCACACTGATTGGCTGCCTTTGAGAGAGGGAGAGGGAGGTCATGTCATAAAAGATGACGAGATCATAGTTTATGGTTTTGCCGCCAGAGAGTGTGTCATTGTGGACACGTTGTTAGGTTGCAATGACAGGCGGCCATGGTAACATAATTCAAAAAACCGTTACCAGAGGGGACAACTTACTTATAAAGGACTGCAACATGTATAAATTATTTTATCACGAACTAGAAACATGTTGTCTAATTTAAGGTAAGATGATTTAATTATTAATTAACTACTGAATTAGTGTTTACTGGCCTTTTCAGGATTATCTAATTAATCAGTGTCCTTTTAAGGACGTTTTGAATAGAAGTGTTTTGTTTAACTAATTATAAATTAGTTAATTAATTAGTGATAATCACCTTACATAGGACGATTAATTATAAATTATTTGATTAACTGATTATAAATGAATTAGTGTTAAATATCCTTTTTTATGGCGATTTAATTAGTTAAATATATTCTTGCTGAGATGTATATTGTACGAATCAAAGTCGCCCATCATAACGGTCTGAAAATACGTTATAATTTGTGACGTATCCATTCATCATGGCCGCCTCCAATGGCAATCTAGCGTGATAACCCTAACGTGATAACTTTTAGAACTATAACCTTGTCATCTCTGGTTACATCAACACCCTCTTCTCCTTCCCCCAACACTGGGACAACCAATCAGCGTGGAACAGTATCCTTTAGACGTTGAAGTGGGACCCTATTTATGTATTTTCATGTGTATCAAGGGTGAAAATAATTAAACAATGATATAGAAACGAGGCTAAAGGTCGTATAATATAACAAGTGTGTCTTGTTGTATTAAGTGCTTACTTTATTACAGGCTTTCGAACAGTTGACGCAAGACTACTTCCACAGCAAAGAACGCCACCACGATTCGTTTGAATGACTATGGATCTTATTATACAAGAATTGCATACAAATTGCTTATTGTTTTTAACCAAACAAGTTTTCTTCAGCTGTAACTAGAGTGTTTACACAAACGTGTAGGGTTGTGTTTTTTTAACTTCGAGTGTATTTAGAATAACAAGCCATTACAATCCAACTTTGTAATTTTAATTATCATTTTGAAATGAAACAGGACTACTTCATTCAGTTTCGTTACGGATCAGAAAACTTTTATGATTTTTGAATGTCATAAATTTATTTTATCATATTTCCACTGTATTCGAAGTAGAAGTAGCCACCTAGATTTAGAAAATAAATAAATAATACAAAAGTGTTTTTACATGTCTAGAAATGAAACTAAATAGTATTTAGACTACTTGATTATCATCAAGAGAAACGTCTATAACATTTATTCGCTTCTGTTTGAATGAGATATCCTATTTGTATTTAGTTTTATTTCAATTGTTGGCTCACATTTATGTTGATTGTGTTTAAAATTATATCAGTTTAGGAACAATTCTGAATAATAGCACAAAAATTCACTTTTCGTATGGTGTCAAAACCCATTAACCAACTCTGACAGTTTAAAGAAATCGTCTGTGCTAATCTGCTGCGGCATATTGTTTACGCGGGAAATGAAATAGCAGAACATTACAAATAACGCAGTCAAAATAATGTTTATGAAAATACAAAATGATAAATTAGAAATTAAATACTTATCTTAATTATTTAATAGATGGCAATAATATTGGTTCTGTAATTCAAATTTAACCATTTTAACTGCAAATAAAAGAAAACAATATACTAAATACACTCTAACCTTTCATATAACTTACAAAACATAGATCAAGTCACTTGTAAAGTTCACCACTATATGAAAATCTTATATATTACACAGTGTAAGAAGTGCAACCATAAATATATTAGACAAACCCAAACAATAAATACTTGCTAACACTAAAAAAAGCTTTTCGTGTTGCTAAGAACTTTAACCAATCTGAACCTTCTATCAAACATGGTTGTCTAAAGCTGATAAGGGGACACAAATAAACTTACTTGGATTGCCACTTTTAACACCGTTAACACTTGCTATCAACAACGTTTGATTTTTTTCTGTTAGTTAAATATTAAATTTATATTTTGAGTTTTATGTCGTTATCTTTAATTATTCATCTAACTTAATTAAAATCTTTAATATTCAACAATACATTATTTATAGTTAACTGACCACTTATTTTTACCTATTTTTTATAATTATGTTATCATTATTGTTATTACGAACAGATAAATTACGGAAAGCTGTACACTATCATAGTGTCATGTCTGCAGACTTACAACACTAGAAACCACGTTTCGATACCAATGGTAGGCATAGTACAGATATCCCATTGTATAGTTTTGTACCTAACTACAAACAAACAAACATAGTAGGAAATTAAAAATAAATAAATACGTATAAACTAAACTATCTTTATCACTAAATTTATCACTTTTTAACAATGAATAAAAAAATCAAAGCAAAACAATATTCTTATAAGTAAATTTCAAAATATTCTCAAACTAACCCTCACGTAAAATTCAGAGTTAAAACTTTTGCGAAAACAAATTTATATAAAATTTATCATATCAAATAAATTGACTCTAGCGCCAGTAACATGGAGTTAAAAAAAGAAGTACATTTTCTATATGAAAATGTCTGCAGTAACATTTCCGTTGAGGATATACCCGGTGGCACAGCGGTATGTCTGATAGAAACTTTACTTAAGAGGAATGCAAGACTTAAGTTGAACCGAGACAAAAGGTTAACAGATACCACTGTCAGTTTTAATCACGGTCGTATAAGATGATTCGCTATGTAGTAAGTGAAGAACGTATAATGGGGGATATCGGAAAGAAAGTAACAAGAGGAAAGACACGAGAGCATTGCATTGTTTATTTACTTTTGTATAAATTTATATTATTTTAAAAAGCTTGTTGTGGGCAGAGCGCAGATAGCTCATTGTGTAGCTTTGTGATTACTTCAAAACACCAACAAAACACCGACTATTAGACATGATTTAAAATCGTATATTAAACAAAGGCGGATTTTGGGTGCTATGACTTCAAATGTCCCCAAATTTACTACCAGTCAATATCTGGGGATAGTTGTAGATGTTAGGCTTAAGGTCATAGCGTGTTCTTTAGTAAAATTACCTTTAACTTCTACCTTATAAAACATGAAACCTTCACACGTAAATTATTACTGCAGGATAACAAGAATTATACAGCTTTTACCTAGGCAGTTTAGTAATGATTGAACACTTATCTACCTTTGACTATATTATTCAAGTGTAAAACGGAATAACTGAGACAAACTGTTTAAAGTTGACCTATCCAGACCTCGTATACTGAGAATTACAAATAAACCCGTTGAATTATATTCTAAGCTAGTATTTATATTATCTAAATGACCTCGAAATTCTAGTGTTCTTATGAGGATCATATTAAAAATGGCGTTACCATGACATCCATGGAGGATTTATTATTAAATTGATTGAAATGTTTGTTACAAAACATTTGAAATAAATAAATAATTTTCCTGGTTGTATAACCACAAAACGTGACTATCAGCTAAAAATGAACTATATTTATAAAAAATATTCTTTTACATTTAAATTTTAATCGGACTATGACTATTCCTTTCGACAGTCTATAAGGAAACACTCTATCTGGGAAAAGTAAACCAGGAATATTAACATTAAATTATCTTATTTATTAAAAAATTGCTAATTGCATTCTACCTTATATAAAGAAAACAATATCTATAGGTAAATAATGTGCACTATAATTAGTATTTTTACTTTATTCTAATGACAGTTATGTGGGATAGATCTTAAAGTAACTAAAGTATAGATTCTGAAGCTAAGTCATCAACATAACAGATGGTAAGAACGTAGGAGCTAACGTGACTCTTCAAAAATGTATTTTCGTAGAAGTAAAAGATATATACTAGCCATATTTAAAGTGAAATCGGATTCCTAGAAATATCAGTTACCTGTTTAAAGTTGAGTTTATATAAAACAGTGCAGTTATTGTTTATATAAAAATTAGGGACATATAGAATATTAATACAGAACAATCAAGTAAAATAAGATGAAAAGGAAGGACTGAGTTAAATACAGCTAATCCTGACTAATGATAATTTGTTATAAATAAAAACAGCTAATCCTGACTAATGATAATTTATTATAAATACAAACAGCTAATCCTGACTAATGATAATTTATTATAAATAAAAACAGCAAATCCTGACTAATGAAAATTTATTATAAATAAAAACAGCAAATCCTGACTAATGATAATTTATTATAAATAAAAAACAGCTAATCCTGACTAATAATAATTTATTATAAATAAAAACAAGCCCAAACAAAAATAAAAAACGCTGCATCAATCAAACGCATCCGCAGGATACGGGCTATAATGTGGGATATAAGGTATCCTAGGTTTTGGAGGTGAGTGAAAATAGGACACACACTGTGGTGGGGATACACCGTCTAACGGTCTTAACTTCTTCATCATTCTCACTTGGAAATTATAAATGATAAACTATCATGTGAAATACTTTTAAAAAGCATCTAAATACAGAATAGCCGCAAAATGTAATAAGTAAAATATTCTAAAAACAATATTGACGAATATATTTTAAACTTAACTACATTACATCTTATTCACCGAGATGGTTTTTGGAATGGAAGTTTAATCTACTTAAAAAACTAAAATTTAAATTATCCCGTATAAAATTAAAGGAATGCCACATAGATTTTTCATGTCATCAGTTAAAATATAAAATTCAAGAATTACAAGAAAAAATATGTTATAATTATAATTCCCATTGATAAAATTAACTGTAATTTTGGTTCTACATATTAATTATGATAAAATAAATCAATAGTACACAAACACTTAAATTTACTAACAATTAATAGTTTCATTAAAGCTTATGAAAAACTTTATCCTAAATTAAATTCTTTGTAAATTTACCTTTTCTATATGATATTCCTAAACTTTATAAATCTCTGAATAATTTAGATTTCTAGTTCAATAAGAACAATTATTAATAACCTGCCACGTTATTAAATAAATTACCTAATATTACCTAAACATGCATTTTGGATAATAAAAAATAATCAAACCATATTAGAATATCTAAGAAATTGTGATATAAAACATAAAAGATATATTAAATTTCTGCATTGATAATAATTATATATTTTTCAATAACCAAATCTTTAAACAAATAATAGGAGTTCCAATGGGAGTTAACAACTATTCTCAGTGATGTCGAGAAAACCCACTTGTAGAGAAATATATGTGTAAAAACGGCTCTTTTGGGTTGGGAAAATATTTTACGTAGAGGAGCGAACAACGGAAAAAGGTCGAAACATTGTTCACTCTTCTACTTAAATATTTTCTCAGCCCAAACGAGCCGTTTTTACACACATATATATATAACAACTATTCTACTTGCTTTGTAAATTTATATCTTTATTTTTATGAGAATAGTTTTATTGAAAATTACATAAACCCAGATATACTTGCTTTAACTTGAAGATATATAGATAATTTAATAACTTTAAATATTCCTGAAATAAATAATGTTAATAACACTATTTATCCAGTAGAATTAGAAACTGAAACTACTTTAATATCTAATGTAGAATCACATCATTCAGATCTTTAAATTAAAATAATTGATAATAATATCAATCTAAACCCTCTGTTAATATTAATGAACCATACTCTTATGTTATAATACTTATAAACTTCACAATTATCCAGATTCTCTAAAATTTTAATAACTTACAATATTTCATTACTAATGTTGAAATATTGATATAAAAATTTATATTTAATTGATTCAATAAAGAAAATCTAAATAAAATTATTGAAATATTCTGTGATAAGTATACGAATGTATTAAGTAAATATAAAGAAGTAAAAATTAAATAAATTTTACTGAAATTTTCTGATAACTATTTTTTAGTTATTAATAAGGTAATTTAAACAAATTGGCACTACTTTATGCGGATGAACACCTTATCAAATCTAAAGGCGTGTTTAGAGTCTGAAAATTGGCAGTTACAATGAACGCAATGGGTGGCGGTTGGGAGTTACACTTGTTAGTTTAGATAATTAGATCTGAATCTTTGTACTAGTATAATTTGTCTACTGGGCTACTAATTAGTGTCTTATCATCATAATAGGGGCTGGAATGCAACTTCAGAAAGTACGTTTTTTTAACTTACTTTCCTCGAATATTGTAGTACCTTATTTTCATGTCTTTATTATTTATTTATTTTTTAATATCGATACTTTTTTCTTCTCATTCTTTACTTTGAAGAGCAGTCAGTCACCTTCCCACAACTGTCTGAAGGCAGTGAAGGGTGATATAAATGTGAGACGTTGTGTACTTGAACACCCACACCTCGCATTTTAAATTTCTTTTTTTGATTATTTTATTCTTAATGTGAGACTAGTGAATGGAGGTTAAAACTGATAGTGTATCTCCACCGCAATATGGGTCCTACTTCCCAGTCACCTCAAAAACCGAGGGTACATTTTATATCCAATATTATAGCCTTTAACCTGAGAATACTTTCGACTGATGCAAAGTTTTTTTTAATTTTTCTTTGAGCTTACTTTTGTTTATAACAAAAAATAAGTATACACTGTTAGCCAAAATCTTAAGGCCAATGAACATGTATGTAGGCTAATTTCATAGTGTTCACACTTTCCTTATTAAATGCTAAAAAAGGTTTTTATTTTTATTTTTCCTTTTCTTATTTTCATTTTTCGAAGTTCTATTCAAATAAGTGGTTTAGTCTAAGAACGCAAATGCATATTTTTTCTTTATGTTCATTGGCCTTAAGATTTTGGCCAGCAATATATATATATATGTATATCGCGTCTCTCTTTGACTAATTTCCACTGTGTATTTAGATTTGTTTTGTAATGTTTCAGTGTAACGTTTGTTTGAGTATAAATATAAAATGCAAACAAATTTATATCGTTGTTAATTTCGCTCTTTTTGGTTGTTGTTGTTCCTTGAAATGTTTAAGTTTACGGCTCAATTTCTCACGGTGGACAGAGCGGTGGACAAAACAAAAGCAACAACGATCTTTGCCACGTTAAATGAAACGCACACGAGTAATTATCCACATGCTTTGATTTAAATCTTTCCAATCAGATTTATTTTTAAAACTTATATTTACATCTTACCCTCAATTTCACCATTCTTCTCTTACCCTGATAACATGGCCTGGTGGTTATGTTGCTCAACTTACAACCTATGTCTATCAATCCCACTATTCGTTTGAAGAAAATTAGCTCTACAGTTCGTAGTAGGTGGGGTTAATAGACTCAGCAAATAGTCCCATGTGGCTTTGCTATAAGAAAACACGACACTGTCTTACACTTTTAACACTTATCAGCCTTTTATGTACTGTTCATAAGAATGCTTTTGTATGATCATAGCTGCTATTTTCTGTTATACTGACTTCTTTAAATACAATCTGAACAAAGCAGTAGCTATTGATTAGTGTAAGTTGTAGACCCTTAACTAGTTCTGCTACCTGTCTTATTATAAGGTCTACGAACTTGACATCAGAGACAGTAAAATCCAGAGCATTGGTTCCTACATGAGAAAATTACATTGTTTTCCAACAGAGGAGCTAATATCTGGCACCCCTTTTGTAGCAATATGGAGGTTTTACAAATTCAAAAATAAAAGAAAACAAATTATTTTACAAGGGGAAAAACAAAATTTTAAATAAGAAATATTGCTTTTTATTTGTTAACAAACTAAAGGTTCAAAGCAGACAAGTTTTGTTTGTTTAAATATTTTGTCTGATTGTGTTGTATTAGAGCTCTATAAGCAAGTAAAAAATAAATTATTCAAATTATATGTATTCAACTTTAAAATGGTTAATGTATGCAAATAATAACGGAACTTCTAGAATTTTTTGTTTGGTTCGGCAGGTGGAGCGACAGATGAGCCAATTTCTAGCACCATTGTTTTAGCAATAATTATTTCAAGATGATTTTTACTGACAGATTGAAGAAATAATTGTAGTCTAAAGAAATATTTCTGGCTATCATGTGTGCATTAGCAAACGATTATCGAAACCCCATTTTTAAAGTTGTAAGCTAGCAGACATACCACAGAGCCACTGTGCAGGAGGCCTCCAAAAACTTTCCTTTGAGTCTTCATCGCTGTATTTCACTTGCTACGAAATTTACTTTAACCTGTTCAGTGCCGTAGACGAGATAACTCGCCCAAGCCGATCGGTAACACAGTGCCACGGAGGAGTTAATTCGTTCTCAATGATACCTAACTTCAACGCTAGATGTCAGCACCATGCATGCATTTGACCTACTTACAAATTGTTTCATTTTCGATCCAAAATGGCGTCACGAAAAAGTTACAAAATGAAGAAGCATTAGAGTTGTATTATAGCAGCTGAAATACTTGACAGTTAACAAGTGAATGTCACTGTAATAACACTAAAGCAGCTAATAATAAATCTTAGTTCATCTTGTTTTGTGTTTGGCTTAAATATCTGAAATACAACTATTAAAAACTCGTCAAATTAGAAACTTTTCCTTTTGGTTTATAACAAATTATTGACTTTTCACAATTCAGTATATAAGGTGTGTTTACTGGACCATAGATTTCTAAATAGTAGTACACTAAACTTTTGCAGTAAATGTTATTTCACAAGTAAAGAAAAAATTTTTGAAATAGAAGTAAATGTGGAGATGGCTAATACCAGTCCTTCAAAAACAATGCCAACATTTTTACATTGATTTACATGTTTACATTGATTTTGTAAGACTGATGTCAGCCATCCCTACTTTTACTTCCCTGTTTGAAAATTTGTTTTAGTAGTTTGTTTGTTTTCTAGTGTATTGTTTAAACAAACATGGGAGGATTGTATTTATAACCAAGTTCTAAATGCAATGAGTTTCTAAGTGTAATATTTATTGTTTATTTACTGTTGGCTGGTAATTCCTGTTTCACACAATACATAAGATTTTTGAAGGAACAGCAAATTTCTGTTAGACAGACAATTTTAAGAGGTAATGATAACATTGCTTACACTAAAATAATGTGTGTGTTTTTTAAATGTTACTACTTAATAAGACTTATAAAAACACAAACTCTGTTTGAGACTATGTCACCTCAGTGAAGTTGGTTGGCACCCTTGTTTTGGTTCTTGAGTTATCATATAAAACAAAAGAAACGAGGAATTTATACTTTTAGCTACGACATTCACAGCCATTCCTAGAACTTGTGACTCAGTCTTTAACATAGATATTGTTATAAAATGAAACACTGTATAGTATTGTAATGTTCTGACGACTTACTGAGGAGATATTTAAAATACCATTACGTTTCACTATCCCAGTAAATAGTGTTATACTAAGGTATATAAATAAATACTATTAAGTTTCACTATCCAAGTAAATAATGTTATACTAAGGTATATAAATAAATACTATTAAGTTTCACTATCCAAGTAAATAGTGTTATACTAGGGTATATAAATAAATACTATTAAGTTTCACTATCCCAGTAAATAGTGTTATACTAAGGTATATAAATAAATACTATTAAGTTTCACTGTCCAAGTAAATAGTGTTATACTAAGGTATATAAATAAATACTATTAAGTTTCACTATCCCAGTAAATAATGTTATACTAAGGTATATAAATAAATACTATTAAGTTTCACTATCCCAGTAAATAATATTATACTAAGGTATATAAATAAATACTATTAAGTTTCACTATCCACGTAAATAGTGTTATACTAAGGTATATAAATAAATACTATTAAGTGTCACTATCCCAGTAAATAGTGTTATACTAAGGTATATAAATTAATACTATTAAGTTTCACTATCCCAGTAAATAGTGTTATACTAAGGTATATAAATAAATACTATTAAGTGTCACTATCCAAGTAAATAATGTTATACTAAGCTATTCACTATATTTATTTTGTTGTTGTTTTATTGTGCTTTTTAATTTCTTTGTCGTATATGGATGTGTGTGTTTTTAGTTTATTGTGAAAGTTTTATCCTATTACACTTATATATTCCTGGTTTTATGACATACGAGGTCTGTTCAAAAAATACGCGGACTGTTTGAATTGCGCGGCTCCAGTTGGTTCCAGGGGAATTCACTTGGTGTCGCTAGGTTCGCACAGATCAGCTGATTACGACGCCATTTCCCGATTGCAGATATCTTCATTTGTATATTAGCTACGCGGTTTTAAGTGAAGTGCGATTTTTCGTTTGGCGGATTTCAGAATGAATGACCTGAAGGAGCAACGACTTGCTGTGAAATTTTGTGTTAAACTTGGAAAATCTACGACTGAAACGTTTGCCATGCTTAACACGGCTTACGGCGATGTTGCTATGAAGCGTGGCATGAACGTTTTAAGGATGGTCGACAGTCCATTGAAGATGATAAGCGTCCTGGACGTCCTTCCACGTTAACTGACGACCCACACGTCGACAAAATCAACACCCTGGTGCGGGCAAATCGACGTCTGACTGTCAGAGAGCTTGCTGAAGAGTGTGGGATATCAGTTGGATCTTGTTACGAGATTTTGACCAAACAATTGAAGATGCACCGCGTTGCTGCGAAATTTGTGCCTCAGAATTCGTGAGTTTTTGGCCAAATACTCGATCACTGTTCTTCCCCACCCCCCTACTCACCTGACCTTGCTCCTTGCGATTTTTTCTTGTTCCCCAAACTCAAAAGACCCTTGAAAGGAAGAAGATTTGAGACGATTCCCGACATTAAGGCAAATGCGACGAAGGAGCTGGAGGACATTACAAAAGAAGCGTACCAGGACTGTTTCAACAAGTGGAAACACCGTTGGGATAAGTGTGTGCGTTGGGGAGGAGAGTACTTTGAAGGGGTTCCAAACCTGTAACTTCTAAATAAAGTACATTTTGTTTTATGACGTCAGTCCGCGTATTTTTTGAACAGCCCTCGTATTATAACTAAAAGTGATTGCATCTATTTTATATATATATTAATGTTTTTTGTTTTATATCAAAAATATTCATGAACATATAGTACAAGTAAACACAGATACTAAGTTTAGCGTTTGTCTAGCCCACATAAATTTTAGTTAAGTTATATCTTACACAAATATGATATTCTGTAAGTTGAGTTTGGTTTTAATTTTTAATTATTATTTTCTACTTTATTATCCAAAACAAGATGTCACTACGTTCTGAATTTTGATGTAAATCCAAGCTTTTGATCAATAGATTTTAATCTGGTGTTTTATTTGTTTTCACAGAAAGCAATAGATACTTCCTAAATACATACTATCTGTTTGAGATTTGTAATTCTTTATTATGTTAGGCTTAAACTTCAAGTAATATTATGGAATTATTCTCTCTTTTAGAAATTGTTAACCATATAAAAATATGTTGGACGATAAGAATATCATGAGACGAATTCTTTTATTTCCTGTTTCTAAATATATTAACTGATGTAATAAAAACTAACGGTAGCATCGATTTCGTCTAGATGTCACTGTTGTGCTTTTCTGTAATACTATTTTCTTCCCGCTTGGTAACTGGTAAATATACAGATTCATATAATTATACTTTATTTGAAAGCAAGTTAAATTGTTAAATTGATTATATTTCAATACGTTTATAACTATCTTATAAACAAGCGACATGATAATAGATGTTTTAAAGATTATCATAATAGATAAAGGGCGATAGCAAAAAACGTCATTCAAGATATCTACAAGTACAAATAGTCGGGAAGATAAATTGGTGACATTTCACGTTTTTTGAAAAAAAAACCCAAAAAACTATTTTTTGTACGTTTTACGTAGGATATAGAACAAAATAGGGTAATTTCCCTCTTAAAACATGAACAAGGACATTGCATTACTGTGTTTAATACAAACCCAACAAAAGAAGACATTGTATATATTTTCGCGCTTTCTCTCACCATTCAATCAACTCAAATAAACATGATATATATATATATATATATATATAGATAGCTAGATAGATAGATTGACACACACACATCTATTTATATATATAGAGAGATAGATGGTTTATGTTACCATCCAATCAGTATAATTAGTCATTATATGTATACATTTCTTTGTCAGCACCCAAGCCAACACTAGGAGATAAATTCCAGTTTATATGAAATAAAAAAAAAGTGAAAAGAAATTCTTAAATCATAAGAATGACAAAAACTGAACTTGTAGCTTAATAAAACAAAAATGGATATTGAAACCATGTTATTAACAAAAGTAAACAATAAACCACGAGGAAAGAAATGAAAAACAAACTGCAATTCACACTTTAGAACCAATATCCAAGGTTCTTTGAACATCCGATAAGTTAGTGCTTACTAATAACATATGAAAAATATTATTTAGGTGAAACTGGAAGAAGTAATATTCTATATGAAAATTAATCTTCTTAGCAATGTTTGTTTGTTTTTGAATTTCGCACAAAGCTACTCGAGAGCTATCTGCACTAACTGTCCCTAATTTAGCAGTGTAAGACTAGAGGGAAGGCAGCTAGTCATCACCGCCCACCTCCAACTCTTGGGCTACTGTTTTACCAACGAATAGTGGGATTGACCGTCACATTATAACGCCCCAACGGCTGAAAGGGCGAGCATGTTTGATGTAACCAGGATTCGAACCCGCGACTCTCAGTTAGTGCCGTTAGAGAACCAAGTAAGTTATATTTGTTGTTTCCAAATACATTTCTGATTAATTTCTTATTGACGATTCCTAGGTTTTCACCAAACAGAGTTTGTATATAATGTTACATCTTCAGAGATTAGTCTGAGAGTTTAGAGAGGATAATAAATTACACAAAAGAACATAATAAACTGCTCGACAATGGTGACAACTTTACAGATTATGACGGAATTAATAGTATAATGTCAAAATCTCACTTAGATTATAACTATATCATGAATTTAAGAAGGCAAAGTTAAAAATGTACTCATCGATTATAAATGGTGTATTTTTGTGTATCATTAAATTGTTTTATTTTGAATGCATTTTACTTATAACAATTCTGTTTTCTACTCTTATTCTATTTTCCATGTATTTTATTTGTACATGTGTGGGTGTTTTTTCTTATTGCAAAGCCGCATCAGGCTATCTGCTAAGCCCACCGATGGGAATCGAACTCCCAATTTCAGTGTTTTAAAACCGTAGACTTACCGCTGTACTAGCGAGGGGCTTATTTGTATGTACCAGACATTTGATTCTAAGTCACAAATAAAAATTATAATTCTGTGATCCAACGTTTATTTGTAACACTAGTTTATCCCCTCTTTATTTTACCCCACGTTAGTACAGCGGTAAGTTTATCGATTTACAACGCTAAAATTAGGGGTTCGATTCCCCTCGGTGGGCTCAGAAGATAACCCGATGTGGCTTTGCTATAAGAAAAACACACAAACACATGCCACTTATTTTCCAAAATACTTACTGTAGTTATTTCCAAAATTTGATTTAATCTTTCTAAGTTGGTGATTATGCTGTATTGTAGCAATCAAAGTTAAACCTATACATATTTAATCAGCTTTTTTTGGGTCACATTGTCGAATAAACAAGTTAATATCAACAAACAGTTCACTCATTCAAACATAACCGTTCCATACTATCTCTGACAAAACCCTTCGTCAGTGAGTTAATGATTTCCAAAATATAAACTGCCTAACACACTTGTATTAGAAATTTTGTTGAAATTTCACCACGTGAACATATAACGACTATTTTACTTTTTTCCTAAGAGAAAAAAACATCGGAGTTGTTGAAAAAAAGTTGTTGTTTACGATGTTCTAAAATAAATTACTGTTACTATTTTAATATGTTAAACTTTCGAGAAACTTTATCATGTTGAGGATTCTAACAAGACCTTATTGATTGACCTAACGAAGATGACTTCATTAACAAATCAGTAATACATAGAAAACAAATTAATGGGAACATATTATCCAGAACACATGTTTCAATAAATATTCCACGAATCACACATTATGTAAAATATGGAATGTCTTTGAGTCTCGTGCAACTACGTGTTTTTTGTTTGTTATTGTTTTTTCATACTAAGGTGTATTATCTAGTTTACGACTACTAAGAAGTAACTTATTTCAAAGTCTTATTCAAGTCATTTTCTTTGGAATCTTCTACCAAAAAAACGGCTGGACCTTAGGAGTGACATTTTCTTCCTCATTCGGAATGGTAATTATTATCTTTTCAGTGTTTTCCATGTCTTTAAGACTTAGTTGGCTCCCTCCTTTGTTCAGGTTTTTTCCTTCAGGTGGCGCAAGATTTCCCGAAGCCTCGCGTATTTTTCTCGGCTCAACTATTGAATCACCTACGGTAGCATTTAAACGGCGCTGCTCTTTAAATGTCATCATTTCGTTATACAGGGGTATAATTATGATGAACAAAGCTGCCAGAAAAGCCCATGCTTGTGAAATCCTGACCCAGTGGCGGAAAGATGAGTGGTTTAGAACATTTGCAGCCACCATTCCAGCAGGCCAGATGATAATCAACACTAGGGTTAAAACCAGAGCGCCAGCGTTCGCTATCCATTTAGCACTACGAAACGTTTTTTCTACCTCTTCTAACGTTGGCCTATTTCCAAGTTTGTTAGCACCAGTTACGTTAAGTTCTCTGAAAAATGGAGACAAAGTTTCTCACTTACATACGTAAGAATAATTCTTACTGGAAATATCGAGAAATATTTATCTTAATACCTCTTACTTTAGTAGTAAGCATAATTAATAATATACATTAAAATTTATACCACATATATTAATATATTCAAATTACCAAGAATTTTATAATTCAGAATACTCGAATACACATTAAGTTTTATTGAATATACTTTCCTTGGCTTGAAGCTTGTACTAACTAGTCTCTGTAAGTTCATTAGGCTTAACTCCGAAAACTAAAGTGATTGCTAATTATGTATTTTACAGACATGCAGATATAAATCGCAAAAAGGTGATATTCCTTAAAACGTTACTTAATCATGGACAAAGATTTTCCATACACAACATTAGTCCTTTGCTTCGATCTTTCCTTCAGTATTTGTAGGCAATAAGTGGCTATGCGTTACCTATTTGTTAGTAGAAATATTAACACAGTAATGCTATAATTCAGTGTTGACACACACAAATTTACTTCTTTTTATAAAAACTCATATAAAGCAATTCTGCACATTTCTTATAATCGCTCCCAGTTTTCCTTCAAGTTATTCACTCTTTCAGCTTACCAGAAAAATACCAACAAGCAAATATCAGAGAACAACGAAACATCATTCTAATCATTACGAGAGAAATTTCTGGATATACTGCGGTATACTAGAATATCATACACTCCCTTTCTTCACAGAAGGAAATTCTGCAAAATATCTGTCGTCGCTGGTAGTTATCACTTTCATTACGTCTACATATTCAATAAAATAGTCCTCCAGCTAATAGTATTTTATCATCTATAGCAGGACATGAATCACATAAAGCTACTTAAGCTCACTTAAAATTATTTAAAGCTGATTTAACTTGTATACCGTCTTTAAAACATCTCTCAGACCAACTGATTCTTAATGCCCTACAGGGCTCCAGCTACCGTGCCTATTCAGCTATTTTATGAAATGGCCAGGTGGGTTAAGGCGTTCGACTCGTAATGTGAGGGTTGCAGGTTCGAATCCCCGTCGCACCAAACATGCTAGTCCTTTCAACCATGGGGGCGTCATAATGTGACGGTCAATCCCACTATTCGTTGGTAAAATAGTAGTCCAAGAGTTGGCGGTTGGTGATGAAGACTAGCTGCCTTCCCTCTAGTCTTACACTGCTAACTTAAGGATGGCTAGCGCAGATAGCCCTCGTGCAGCTTTGCGCGAAATTCAAAACAAATCAACCAAACTAAAGGAAAAATTGTACTGTACCAACCCTTGAAATAAGAATTACCAGCGTCTAGAAGGGAGTGACACAGAAAGAGTGCCAAAAAAGTAAAAGACGTGTTGATCACTCATTGTGGTATTTAACCTTCATTTAGTCTGGAAGATTGTGCAAACATACGACTTTTATACACCTGGTTTACAAACTTGAATTGCGAAGTAAAACTAGTTTAGTTTGTCTAGAATTTCGCGCAAAGTTATGCGTGGGTTATCTGAGTTAGTTGTTTGTAATTTAGCAGTGAAAGACTAGAGGGAAGGCAGCTAGTCATCACCACCCACCGCCAACTCTTGAGCTACTCATTTACCAACGAATAGTTAGGTTGACTGTCACATTATAAAGTCCCCACGACTGAAAGAGCGAGCATGTTTGGTGTGACGGGGATTCGAACCCACGACTCTCGGACTACAAGTCGAACGCCTTAACCCATCTGGCCATGCCGGGCACATATTCATGGCTGGTACGGGATACGGAGGGTCTCACGAGGGTTTGAAAAAAAGGGACAGTGTCTCACACAAATATTTTTTATAGTCTACCTTTTAATTTTTAAATTTAAAAATTTAATTTTTATAATTTTTTGAAGACATGTTGAAAGTTTGTTTGTTTGTGATTTTAAGTTTATTTGTTTCAAAGTGAGAACTTAAATTATGTCAAGAAAATTACTTCAAAAAAGTGTTTGTTTCCAAGTGAGAATCTAATTTGGTAGATAATGTGATAACTATAGTTTGTATTTTTCAAGATGATAAATTACACATTGTTGCAAAAAAATTCGGTACTTTGTTACATAAAATTCACAATTGTTTTATTCAATTGTTTTAGGATTATCATGATAATATCGTACATGGTGCCTAGTGTTAGACTGGTTAGTTAAAGAAATTGTAAAAAGAAAAGACCCTATGCACAAAGTAATTAAATCCATCACTTTCTCAAAAAAAAAAATGGGTTAAGGAATTGGAAACTTGTATTCTTTAAGTTTTTATTAATTACTTCTATCTTCATATCTCATGTATTTTTCTATATAATTAAGTTGAGTTGTTTTTTTAAGTATTATTTAATGAAATACTAGCTCTCCTCTATTGGTTACTTCTGTCAAGACACAATGGCTGACAGTGGGTAGTGCTCTTCTTGTTATCACTAAAGCTATGGTAAGACTTTCAACAAATGTTTATTACGTATGAAACTGTTATTTCGACTTCTGGTAGAAAAGTGAAGTATACAAGAGGATATTTAAAATATCATGCATCGTGAGATTAGATAGTCACCTATTTTGTGAATTAGTTATTATGAATTGTGATTAGAGAATTATGAGTGTTGTTAACAAGGCCATTTTTGCAATAATTTACGAAGTTAGTTTTCTCTTCCTGTTTCTTTTACTATGACTTTGCTTGTGGCGAAATTACATTCTCTAGTTAAGGATATGTTGTGGAGATTCGGCCAGAATGGTGGAAGTGATTTCTCAATAGGTATAGTTGCTTTTCCGCCAGCAACGAACCTGTTAGATGAAACGTAGCATCCAACAACAAAAAATATAATTCTAAATTATAATAAACGTTAATATAAAGAATATTAATATATAGAAAAATAAAAGGGGCATATAATTAATTCAGACAAATGAATTAGTAAAATGTAATATCTTCTAAAACAGGGGTCGTCAACCGACAGCCGAAAGCATCTGGACCTCAGTCCCCAAATGAAATATCATATCCATCCGGCCCGAGGTGGTCCTGATAAAGAATTCAAGTTTGTCATTCTATCTCGCCCCCCCCGCTAGTACAGCCCAAAAATCAGGGGCTCGATTACCCTCGGTGGGCTCAGCAGATAGCCCGATGTGGCTTTGCTATAAGAAAAACACAACTCTATCTCAGACCTGATTTCAAGCGACAAACAGCATCAATAATGTCTCGCATTAATCGCTGTGTCCTTTATTACATGAATATTACTTAAATAAACATTATTCATATTTCATTGTGTTTTATTATTATTTCTTTCATTTATTAGCTATAGAAATGAATGTGGCCTTCCATCCGTTCACAAATATGGTCTCTGGCCCCTGTGCGGAAAGAGGTTGCTGACTCCCTGTTTTAAAATCTAATTTTTATATTCAGCTGTATCTAGATTCAATTGCCATTTGAAGTTAATAAAATATTGTTTGTAAATTAGTCTTACTTGAAACGAAAGAAAAAAGTCCTTAAAACAGTTGGATCTTTGTTTTCCTTAACGGGGCTGTTGTTGGCCAAGGAGCAAATAAACACATAATCTTTCTAATAATTCACTTATATTATAGAAACACTATGGCAACTATAGAGTAATAATATATATATATAACGTTTATACCGTGCATATAGCTCAGTCCATGGAAAAAGTGGATTGTCAATGTCTCTCGTACTCTCCCAGATTTCACTCTTTCGAGACGAATCCATTCGAAAGTTCTGGATTATACTGACCACTATAGTTATTATTCCTCCGGATAGAATAGACACAACATTCCCCCACAGCATACTCTGTTCTTTACCTGTGTTAGAAGATATATAAAGTTCAATAGACTTCGAGCGGCTAGATTATATCAGCTGTTATACACTTTTTATTATCAATATCGCACATGCTATGAAACAGTCGTACAATTCCCAATTACATTTCAAAGAAAATAACCATTATGCTATAGCGAAATATTCATTAATATAGATCTAATATTTCCTTATACACTCAAGGTAGCTAAACCACTACATTCGAAATCCTTGGTTATCATTTTATCCATTGCTCAAAACATCCTCGGATTTTCTTATTTCATTTTATGTCTATTCAACTTAACCTCCCAGTCTATTGACTTTTAATGTTAAAAATCGGTTTTTGATACCCGTGCAGGCACAACTCAGAGAGCCCATTGTGTAGTGTTTGTGCTCAATAAGAGACAACCAAACTATACAATGTAAAATATTAAAGAGTTTTAAAATTTTTGCTGTATATCGTGTACATAATTCACCCTACCGGTGTTTTTCAAAAAATGAATGGAGCTTAATCCCCCTTCATACTGAGAAGCTATAGACATCCATGTTGTTAGGCCTACAACAGAGCCACCTATCGCTCCAGCCATCATGGCGGCGCCTGTTAGTCTTTCAGAAAATACGCATAGAGTAATGGGAATCACAGCAGATCCAATAAGGACGCCCATGAAAAGATAGAGCCATCCCAAACTGATCTGAAATAAAGAAGAAAACAAATCAATATTTAATGAAACATCAAAAGTGCTTTCAGAACGTTCGCTAAAAGCACTTATGTTATCATGTTTCTCATTTAATGATTAATATAAGATTTTACTATACATGATTTTAAAAGATAAAAGCTGTTTTATTGAAATAACGATATGAGGTTACCAAGCGTTCCAGTTAAGTTCTTATACCTCCCGGTGACTCAGATATATGTTTGAGAGCTCATAACTCTCAAACTCGGATTTGGATATTCGCTGTGAATAAAGCAGAGGTACGTTCGATTTTTTCTTTACATATTTTGTTGTTAAGGAAACAAAACAAAACAGTCCCAAGGAATGTATAGTCCAGTATGGGTGATTTTTTCGGTGGATTTCTGTTTTAAATTGTATGTCGGTTCTTGTAATTTTGAGGTTAAGAAATAATATTTGATTGCATTCTTCCTGTTCACATGTGAAGTTAATGTTGGGATGTATAGAGTTAATGTGATTGAAAAAATTAAGTGTGTGTTCTGTAGATCTGAATCCTGCAATCGTGTAATTTACATATCTGTACCAGTATAGTGGTGGATGTAATGCTGTGGTAATTGTTTCAACTTGTGTCATAAAAATATTGGCTAGAACTGGTGATACTGGGTTGCCCATGCTTAGGCCATTTGTTTGTATGTAATTGTGGTTGTTGAACATGAAGTTTGTCTTTATCGTGGTGAATTCTATGAGGATTGCTAATTGGTTGCTGGGAATGTCTATTTATAGAGTTCTAAGGCTATCTTGCAGGTTTCAGTGGTTGGGACTTCTGTAAAGAGGGATATAATATCGAAACTGGCCATTAAGGCTTTGTGATTAAGTTGATTAAGATTAGACTTGATTAGAGTATTTGATGAATGAGCTGGCTGATGTTACATATTCGGAGAATGTCCATGCTATGTATTTACCAAGATTGTAATTAAACGATTCATATGTGGACAATCTGGTTTATGAGGTTTGGGGATGCCGTATATTTGTGGTATGCGTGAGTCGGTCTTGCGTAGGTAGGAATAAAGTGTTTGTGAAATTCTGTTGGCTTTTTTCATTTTTAGTAGTATTTTGTTTAGTTGGGATTCATGTGTCTTTGTTAGATTTTTGTGTATTGGTTTAAATTTGTGTGTGTTTGATAGGATGTTCTTCATTTTTTGAATGTATTCATTCGTGTTCATTATGACTATAGCGTTACCTATATCCTCTTTTAGAATTTTTATGTTTTTGTCTTGTTTTAGGTTTTTAATAGAATTAATATCTCCTTTTGTAAGATTGTTTTTTAAATTTTCTGTTTTGTGAGAAAATTATTTGAAAAAATCGTATAAGATGTTGTTTTTAGGTGTTTGTTGAAAATATAATTTTTTAATTTTTTTCTGGGAAGTTTTGCTGTTGGATGTCAATAAAATTGTCTAAGTTGTCTTCTTTCTGTTGGTTGTTTTCTTGTTTTTGTTTTCTGTAGAAAGTATCACAAGTCTCCTGGCTAGATCTTCTAAACATGTTTTGATTTCTATGGTTGGAATGTACCTAGGTGCTATTGCGAAGTTGAGTACTTTGTTAAGTAGATGTATCTCGTCGGTGTTTAATTGTCGGTCGGATCTGTTAATTATGAGGTCAGTCAACGGTTTGTCGTGTTGGTGTCTTTTCTGTTGTTTGCATCTTAGTTTCTCTAGTTTTTTGTTGTGGCAGATCTTTTCCTACATATATATTTCTCTACAAGTGGATTTTCTCGTCATCACTGATGAGTAGAGCTGCACTACAGAAGATAACTGTGTGAGTAAGATACTTCTAATGTTAAGCACACATGTTGAGAAAAGTCGGTAGCTCTTCTCCAAATGATTGAAGTATGTCTTCAATTATTCCGTTAATATTATATTGAGTATATAAAAAGATCAAATATATTGTAACTTGTTATTATTGTGCTACATTTTGCTACAATGTGTTTGACAGGAAACAGAGTTAAAAAAACACCTACGCCAGTAACGTTTAAAGCAGCAGTCAAAGGTATTATGGCGAGGCTAGACATAAGCATGCACCAATTCTTCAGGCTTCCTAGACTTTCATAGTACTCTCGAAATTCTCCGTGAGTTCTACACTTGAATCTCGGCTTCACAGGCCTTTTGCTGCTGTTCCTGGACCTATAAATCACTTAGTATTATGATAATTGTAAGGCACTTGGCATGAATATATTAAATTTAACAAGGAATGTTGCATTAGTTTTAATTTACAAAAATAGGACATTAATTTCAACAACAAAATCAATCTTGAAATTATCTCGAAACACGAGCGACTCAGTATGACATTTTCATACCTTGTTTTACTATTCTTACATTTTTCACAACGACTGATGCACGTGTACGATTTGTATACTTCTGTCAAGTTTTAGCACAGTAATAAGAAGTAACTGACATACTGTGGTATTAGTTATATGCATTATTTATCCTGTATTATTTCGAAATCTGTAATTAAAGATTAATAAATTAAATTCCAGAACGCCCTATACATCCGTTTATCTCTGTAGAAGACTCACCTGTCATCTTCTTTGCAAGGTTTACAGAAAGTCATACTTTCACAAGTACACATATCTCGAGGATTAGCCCATCTTCCACGCTGCTTTCCACACAGAATACAGCTATTGACGTCGTTGGTAGAACGGAATGGCTGGAAATATTTTTAAGGTGAACAGATGAACATCAGATTAACATCTTTCACTCACCATACTTCCCAAAACAATTACACGTATAACTAAAACACATACATATATCTGCATAATAACATTCACATATTTCTTAGATATATATATACTGTAGCACTTACTTGTATCTTCATATACATGGCATAGCCTTCACTTGCTTGAAATATATATATACACACACATCCTGAAATTCACAAATGATTTGGATATATATTGTAACAATCACGTGTTTGTAATGTCTATCTTAACATTCACGCATATAAAGGTGTGTCTTCAGTAGACATAATATAATATTGATGTGTGTCTTCAATGCATATATATCGTAACGTTCAAATGTGTCTTTAATACAAACAAAATTAAGTTTACTTGTATGTTCAATGTATACCACAGAATTCCTGTGTCTACAGTATACATACCATAACAATCAGTTGGGTCTTCTATATGTACTGCACACAATATGCTTTAGTGCATGTCCAGTAACTTTTACATTTCAATAATTATACAATAACTTCTGTCTTCAGGATATACGACAGCGTTCATGTCTGTCTTCAGTACCATACCATGCACATGAGTGTTTAATACTATCACTAACACATTCATGTGTGTCTTCAGTACAATAACATGCACATGAGTGTTTAATACTTTCAC
Source organism: Tachypleus tridentatus (assembly GCF_004210375.1). Classification (NCBI taxonomy): domain Eukaryota; kingdom Metazoa; phylum Arthropoda; class Merostomata; order Xiphosura; family Limulidae; genus Tachypleus; species Tachypleus tridentatus. The sequence goes on along the minus strand of NC_134829.1, from coordinate 32,502,514 downwards.
TAAGACATTCATGTGTGTCTTCAGTACCATAACATGCACATGAGTGTTTAATATTTTCACTAAGACATTCATGTGTGTTTTCAGTACCATAACATGCACATGAGTGTTTAATACTATCACTAAGACATTCATTTGTGTCTTCAGTACCATAACATGCACATGAGTGTTTAATACTATCACTAAGACATTCATTTGTGTCTTCAATGTATACTGTAAAATTCTCTTTTTCTACAATGTGCACTGTAATATTCACATGTGTTTTCAATACATGTAACGTTACAGTCACATAGGTATCAATATAAATACATATACATGTACCATAACAATCACCTGTATATATGATGTAACATGCATTAATTTTCACTCCCACAACATTCACCAGTACCTTTATTATTTACATGATATCAAAAACATTTGTTAACATATACAATATATCATTCACGTGTCTCTAATATACATTTCCTGTAACAGCAACTCGTATCTTCAGTATATATATATATTGTAACATTCATGTGTATTTTCAGTACGTACACCGTAACATTCAAATGTGTGTTTAGTAAGTACACCGTAACAATGATCTGGGTTTTCAGTATATAAATATTGTAACATTCACGTGTATGTTCAGTACGAATACCATAACATTTAAACGTGTGTTTGGTAGATATATTATAAGTGATCTGTGTTTTTAGTAGATATATATATATTGTAACATTCATGTGTATACCGTAACGTTTAGTAGATATACCATAAGTAATCTGTGTATTCAGTATATATACATATATATATTGTAACATTCAGTATTCAGTATATATATATTGTAACATTCAGTATTCAGTATATATATATTGTAACATTCAGTATTCAATATATACATATATTGTAACATTCAGTATTCAATATATACATATATTGTAACATTCAGTATTCAGTATATATATATATATATTATGATTCTATACTTGAGCATCCCAGATCTTTTCGTAACAAGCTCAGAACTGACGTAATCATCTCGTCCATTTTTTTTTCTTGTCGGTAACTTTACAGTATAAAAAATATTGATTAAAGATTTATTAATAAAACCTGATGAAAAACTATAACTTATACAGATGATAATAATCCAACTATCCCATAATAATAAAATATTAACGTTCCTGTATGATCCTTGAAAGGTCCTCCTCCTATCCTAACATTCATGTATGATCCTTGAAAGGTCCTCCTCCTATCCTAACATTCCTGTATGATCCTTGAAAGGCCCTCCTCCTATCCTAACATTCCTGTATGATCCTTGAAAGGCCCTCCTCCTATCCTAACGTTCATGTATGATCCTTGAAAGGCCCTCCTCCTATCCTAACATTCCTGTATGATCCTTGAAAGGCCCTCCTCCTATCCTAACATTCCTGTATGATCCTTGAAAGGTCCTCCTCCTATCCTAACATTCATGTATGATCCTTGAAAGGTCATCCTCCTATCCTAACATTCATGTATGATCCTTGAAAGGTCCTCCTCCTATCCTAACATTTTGATTACCCTTTATGTATCTAAAGAAATCCTTATTTTCTTTCTAGATTTTCAGCCAGTTTTTTCACATATGTTTTTACTTTCTAGCTTCCTGTTTGATCACCTTGGTTGTTTCTCTATAATTATTTAAATTATCATCATTACATTCAGTTTAGATTTTTTTATATTTTTAATGATTTTCATTAGTTTTATCCTTTATAACCTTGGTGAACTGAAATATGTTTTTACTTGCAGCCATATTTTTCTCCATAAGGAACATGTGTATATTGAACACATAATAATTTATTTAAAAAAAATCCACATTTGATTATTATCTTCAATTAATTTAGTTACGTAATAGACAGCATTGTTGTCTCATCCATTTAAAATTTGTTTTCTGTTTTTAATATGTAACCAAGTTCTTATTATTATTCTGTATATGCAGCGAAATACCAAATCTAATTGAACAATACATCCGAATATTCCTCAACCTCTACCTTGCCAACAATTTATGTGTTAGAAGTTAACAATAAATTTAAAATAACATTATTCCTAGTTCGGTCCACAACCAGTTATAGAAGAAATTCATCTTTAACTGTTTCTAAGCATCTCTCTCCCTTATAATTTGACTCTAACATTTCCCAATCTATATAATATTTATGTCTTCAATATATATGTTTTATATATATACTACAAAATTCACTTACCTCCTTAATACATATATCACAACTAATATAGATATGTCACAACATTCATATGTATCTTTGATACGAAGACACTCATACACGCTTTAGAATAGGTTGAATCTGGCTTTGTTGTTAATGGTGGGATATTTTCATCAATAGGCAAGAATGAAGTGAAATGACACTGTCCGACCATCAACAACAATTCCCGATTTTGAGCAAAACAGAGAAAATAACAACAAAAACAAACTTTAATGTTGTTCAGATTTGCTCTACCAACAGTGTGTATTAGTTCATCTGAAATAAAACGGTTATTTACTTGTTCCTTTCAGTGTTTATTGAGCCTAAAAAGAAATGTAAATTGTACCACATCTGTGGAAAATAGGCATACACACATATATATTAAATCAACAAAAGTACCTAATTCTTTTGTTTTTTCCATTTTATGACTGGAATACTTTGTTAAAGCGATCTCTTAACTGAATAACCCTGTAAGGTTTGTAGGTTTGTTTATTATTTTTGTAGATGACTGGATTATATTCCGTAGTTTTATTATTTCATTTTTTTTCTAATACAAACAAAATGGCGGAGCTATTTTGGATCCAGCAAAATCATGAAGCTAGGGAAGAACAATGTGTTACGTAAAATAAACTTTTCTGTTGCTTTGTGAATTAGCGAAGAAAATATATGTTTTTAAGTCAGGATTTGTTTTGAATTTCGCGCAAAGCTACATGAGGGTTATCTGCGCTAACCGTCCCAAATTTAGCAGTATAAGACTAGAGGAAAAGCAGATAGTTATCACCATCCACCACCAACTCTTGGGTTGCTCTTTTACCGAAGAATAGTGGGATTGACCATCATATTATAATGCCCCCCACGACTGAAAGGGCGAGCATGTTTGGTGCAACGGGGATTCGAAATCGCGACCCTCGGATTACGAGTCGAACGCCTTAACCCACCAGGCCATGCCGAGCCTTTTGTGGCAGCTAAGCACAGCATTTCATGATCAAGAAACTGGTAATCCATGTATTAATGGTACTTAATAGCAGAGTATAATAAATATTTCACACTTTGAAATTTAATAAAACCTAGCACGGTATCTGATCAGCCTTAGGTTACATTCCTTTATTTGTTTTCTGATATAATGCATGAAATATATTGAAGACATGTTGAACAACTATTTATTTATCTTCGTTCATACAATATGTCTCTAAGTACTAAAGTGTAAGTGAATATTACCTTTATCTATAAGTACTGAAGTGTAAGTGAATATTACCTTTATCTCTAAGTACTGAAGTGTAAGTTAATATTACCTTTAAGTAGAACTGATATACGTCGTAGACGAGAAGAGACGTTACAGCAATAACTTCTGCTGATCCTGTTGACGTCACTGCCATTAGAATCATTAGCAAAACCAGAAACTGGCCAAATTTTCCCATAATTAAACTTGCAACGATTGGTGGCACAAGACCTACGAATTGGAAAAGAGGTAAACGTTAATTTAAGTTTATATTGAATACGAGAAATGAAATAATAAATTAAAACCTTAGACACTCCTCTTATCAAAAGTAACCAGATAAAGAATGTAGTGAGTAAGAAATACATTAGGCCTAAAGCTAATGCCTTATTATGAGTGAAGTTAGTTATAATCATGTTTCGCCAGCTTCTAAAAGTCGTTCACGCCCTAACAATTATTGTAACAAATGGTATTTGTACGTAGTGTTTTGACAACGACTGTGTTTGTTGGTATCCCTGGGGGTCTTAAAAGTCCTAAATGGGTGAAAAGCGTCGTCGACGATGGATACGACGAATTGGAATATTATTATTATACACTGTTTTAATTATTTAAGAACCCTAATAAACTAGATAAAGAATATATTCTTAAATGAACATATTAGAACAATTATAGTTAATTCGCCATATCCATAAATCTGTTATTATATCATGTAAGATATATTTTTGTTTTTTAGCATTTACGTATGGAAGCCAGGCATTGCATCTGTTAATGGAAGGACATTTAGATTGGATGAACAAATATTACTGAAATATTTTGCTCACAAAGTTGAAACAAATCTCTAAGCCTTTGATCTGATAAGGTGTCTCGTTCATCATGCCATGCGAGTTGATCTAATGTTCAGTGGTTGCTTCTATGCTGTCTAGATTTGTAGTAGCACGAATGTGTTCTTTCAAACGATCATGTATCTAATGGCTGTATTCGGTTACACATGTGGCTGGACTCTGTGTACGCGTTATTTCATAGAGAGTGTTCCTAAGTGTGTGAGATTTCTCTAACCTATTGTCCTTTAGGAAAGTACTTTTTGACTTCCATGCAATGTTGTTATTGAAAGCTGATCGAGTAAGTATATCTTTCAGTGTTTACATGTTTTATGTACGATATGGGTATTCAAACCAGACCTCTAAATACTTCATGAAAACAAACGGTTAAAGGTTTATTCACGAAAGGCCTTATTCATGAAACGATATTTTTTTGTTTGTTCTTGCTATCGCTTGTTAAAATCTCGTGAAGCAATATCGTAGAATATATTGGTAATGTAACCATTGGATAATCATTGGACAACAGTATTTTTTGAACTTTCAATCTGGTTTGCGTTTTATTATCAATGGTATAACCGATTATTTTCAATTCTATTCAGTTGGCTGGTAATGACAGCCCGTTTGGTAACTAATGGATGGTGTACTAGCACTAATGATGGCTCTTTAACGCTATGAAAACCTTAAAACATAAAAATATAAGTAATATAACTCTATGTTTTAATACTAGCAACGTATATCATGTTTCTGCCCGTCTCCAGTGACACAACGATACGTCTGCGGATTACAATGCTAAAAATTGGGCAAAGAACAGATAGCCCATTACATAGTTTCGTGCGTAACTTTAAACAAACAGCCAACATGCATTTTGGTTAACTGTCACCGAAAACAGACGAAATTTATGCTGTTACAGATAAATAAATGGCTTTTTTTTTTCAGCTAAGCACAACATTTCATAATAAGGTATTACGCTGCACTGCTCTTCGCAGAACCTAACTTTGAACTTTAGCGTTATAAGCGCAGCTGAACCATTAGGGGAGACGGAGGGTGTAATGACATAGTAACTCGTCAAAAGTGAATACATCTTTTGTGTTCGTCGGTCAGAAGTGGCCTAAAGGTTCCAGTTCTAGGTTGGGTACCGAAAACTCAAAAGTTCGAGATTCGACATCATAGAACATTCTCTAAACTGTATGTTCATTATATAAGTGGAAATAAATCTTACTATTGGTTCAGAGAGTAATACAAAGTTATTTTAGAAATTAGAGCTACTGACTAGCTTCTCTCCTTGGTTCAGAGAACAATATAAAGTTCTTTTAGAAGTTAGAGCTACTGACTAGCTTCTCTCCTTGGTTCTGAGAGCAATATAAAGTTCTTTTAAAAGGCAGAGCTACTGACTAGCTTCTCTCCTTGGTTCAGACAGCAATATAAAGTTATTTTAGAAGTTAGAGCTACTGACTAGCTTCTCTCCTTGGTTCAGAGAGCAATATAAAGTTATTTTTAAAGGCAGAGCTACTGACTAGCTTCTCTCCTTGGTTCAGACAGCAATATAAAGTTATTTTAGAAGTTAGAGCTACTGATTAGCTTCTCTCCTTGGTTCAGAGAGCAATATAAAGTTCTTTTAAAGTTAGAGCTACTGACTAACTTCTCTCCTTGGTTCAGAGAACAATATAAAGTTATTTTAGAAGTTAGAGCTGCTGACTAGCTTCTCTCCTTGGTTCAGAGAGCAACATAAAGTTATTTTAGAAGCTAGAGCTACTGACTAGCTTCTCTCCTTGGTTCAGAGAGCAATATAAAGTTCTTTTAAAAGGCAGAGCTACTGACTAGCTTCTCTCCTTGGTTCAGACAGCAATATAAAGTTATTTTAGAAGTTAGAGCTACTGACTAGCTTCTCTCCTTGGTTCAGAGAGCAATATAAAGTTCTTTTAGAAGTTAGAGCTACTGACTAGCTTCTCTCCTTGGTTCAGAGAGCAATATAAAGTTATTTTAGAAACTAGAGCTACTGACTAGCTTCTCTCCTTGGTTCAGAGAGCAATATAAAGTTCTTTTAGAAGCTAGAGCTACTGACTAGCTTCTCTCCTTGGTTCAGAGAGCATAAAGTTCTTTTAGAAGCTAGAGCTACTAACTAGCTTCTCTCTTTGGTTCAGAGAGCAATATAAAGTTATTTTAGAAGTTAGAGATACTGACTAGCTTCTTTCCTTGGTTCAGAGAGCAATATAAAATTATTTTTAAAGATAGAGCTACTGACTAGCTTCTGCCCTTGGTTCAGAGAGCAATATAAAGTTATTTTAGAAGATAGAGCTAGTGACTAGCTTCTCTCCTTGGTTCAGAGAACAATATAAAGTTATTTTAGAAGTTAGAGCTACTGACTAGCTTCTCTCCTTGGTTCAGAGAGCAATATAAAGTTATTTTAGAAACTAGAGCTACTGACTAGCTTCTCTCCTTGGTTCAGAGAGCATAAAGTTCTTTTAGAAGCTAGAGCTACTAACTAGCTTCTCTCTTTGGTTCAGAGAGCAATATAAAGTTATTTTAGAAGTTAGAGATACTGACTAGCTTCTTTCCTTGGTTCAGAGAGCAATATAAAATTATTTTTAAAGATAGAGCTACTGACTAGCTTCTGCCCTTGGTTCAGAGAGCAATATAAAGTTATTTTAGAAGATAGAGCTAGTGACTAGCTTCTCTCCTTGGTTCAGAGAACAATATAAAGTTATTTTAGAAGTTAGAGCTACTGACTAGCTTCTCTCCTTGGTTCAGAGAACAATATAAAGTTATTTTAGAAGTTAGAGCTACTGACTAGCTTCTCTCCTTGGTTCAGAGAGCAACATAAAGTTATTTTAGAAGCTAGAGCTACTGACTAGCTTCTCTCCTTGGTTCAGAGAGCAATATAAAGTTCTTTTTAAAGGCAGAGCTACTGACTAGCTTCTCTCCTTGGTTCAGACAGCAATATAAAGTTATTTTAGAAGTTAGAGCTACTGACTAGCTTCTCTCCTTGGTTCAGAGAGCAATATAAAGTTCTTTTAGAAGTTAGAGCTACTGACTAGCTTCTCTCCTTGGTTCAGAGAGCAATATAAAGTTCTTTTTTAAGTTAGAGCTACTGACTAGCTTCTCTCCTTGGTTCAGAGAGCAATACAAAGTTCTTTTAGAAGTTAGAGCTACTGACTAGCTTCTCTCCTTGGTTCAGAGAGCAATATAAAGTTCTTTTAGAAGCTAGAGCTACTGACTAGCTTCTCTCCTTGGTTCAGAGAGCATAAAGTTCTTTTAGAAGCTAGAGCTACTAACTAGCTTCTCTCTTTGGTTCAGAGAGCAATATAAAGTTATTTTAGAAGTTAGAGATACTGACTAGCTTCTTTCCTTGGTTCAGAGAGCAATATAAAATTATTTTTAAAGATAGAGCTACTGACTAGCTTCTGCCCTTGGTTCAGAGAGCAATATAAAGTTATTTTAGAAGATAGAGCTAGTGACTAGCTTCTCTCCTTGGTTCAGAGAACAATATAAAGTTATTTTAGAAGTTAGAGCTACTGACTAGCTTCTCTCCTTGGTTCAGAGAGCAATATAAAGTTCTTTTAGAAGTTAGAGCTACTGACTAGCTTCTCTCCTTGGTTCAGAGAACAATATAAAGTTCTTTTAGAAGTTAGAGCTACTGACTAGCTTCTCTCCTTGGTTCAGAGAGCAATATAAAGTTATTTTAAAAGATAGAGCTACTGACTAGCTTTTCTCCTTGATTCAGAGAACAATATAAAGCTTTTTTTAGAAGCTAGAGCTACTAACTAGCTTCTCTCCTTGGTTCAGAGAGCAATATAAAGTTCTTTTAGAAGTTAGAGCTACTGACTAGCTTCTCTCCTTGGTTCAGAGAACAATATAAAGTTATTTTAGAAGTTAGAGCTACTGACTAGCTTCTCTCCTTGGTTCAGAGAGCAATATAAAGTTATTTTAGAAGTTAGAGCTACTGACTAACCTCTCTCCTTGGTTCAGAGAGCAATATAAAGTTCTTTTAGAAGTTAGAGCTACTGACTAGCTTTTCTCCTTGGTTCAGAGAGCAATATAAAGTTTTTTTAGAAGCTAGAGCTACTGACTAGCTTCTCTCCTTGGTTCAGAGAACAATATAAAGTTATTTTAGAAGTTAGAGCTACTGACTAACCTCTCTCCTTGGTTCAGAGAGCAATATAAAGTTCTTTTAGAAGTTAGAGCTACTGACTAGCTTCTCTCCTAGGTTCAGAGAGCAATACAAAGTTATTTTAGAAGCTAGAGCTACTGACTAGCTTTTCTCCTTGATTCAGAGAACAATATAAAGCTTTTTTTAGAAGCTAGAGCTACTAACTAGCTTCTCTCCTTGGTTCAGAGAGCAATATAAAGTTCTTTTAGAAGTTAGAGCTACTGACTAGCTTCTCTCCTTGGTTCAGAGAACAATATAAAGTTATTTTAGAAGTTAGAGCTACTGACTAGCTTCTCTCCTTGGTTCAGAGAGCAATATAAAGTTATTTTAGAAGTTAGAGCTACTGACTAACCTCTCTCCTTGGTTCAGAGAGCAATATAAAGTTCTTTTAGAAGTTAGAGCTACTGACTAGCTTTTCTCCTTGGTTCAGAGAGCAATATAAAGTTTTTTTAGAAGCTAGAGCTACTGACTAGCTTCTCTCCTTGGTTCAGAGAACAATATAAAGTTATTTTAGAAGTTAGAGCTACTGACTAACCTCTCTCCTTGGTTCAGAGAGCAATATAAAGTTCTTTTAGAAGTTAGAGCTACTGACTAGCTTTTCTCCTTGGTTCAGAGAGCAATATAAAGTTCTTTTAGAAGTTAGAGCTACTGACTAACCTCTCTCCTTGGTTCAGAGAGCAATATAAAGTTTTTTTAGAAGCTAGAGCTACTGACTAGCTTCTCTCCTTGGTTCAGAGAACAATATAAAGTTATTTTAGAAGTTAGAGCTACTGACTAACCTCTCTCCTTGGTTCAGAGAGCAATATAAAGTTTTTTTAGAAGCTAGAGCTACTGACTAGCTTCTCTCCTTGGTTCAGAGAACAATATAAAGTTATTTTAGAAGTTAGAGCTACTGACTAGCTTCTCTCCTTGGTTCAGAGAGCAATATAAAGTTATTTTAGAAGTTAGAGCTACTGACTAACCTCTCTCCTTGGTTCAGAGAGCAATATAAAGTTCTTTTAGAAGTTAGAGCTACTGACTAGCTTTTCTCATTGGTTCAGAGAGCAATATAAAGTTTTTTTAGAAGTTAGAGCTACTGACTAGCTTCTCTCCTTGGTTCAGAGAGCAATATAAAGTTTTTTTAGAAGTTAGATGTACTAACTAGCTTCTCTCCTTGGTTCAGAGAGCAATATAAAGTTTTTTTAGAAGTTAGATGTACTAACTAGCTTCTCTCCTTGGTTCAGAGAGCAATATAAAGTTTTTTTAGAAGTTAGATGTACTAACTAGCTTCTCTCCTTGGTTCAGAGAGCAATATAAAGTTTTTTTAGAAGTTAGATGTACTAACTAGCTTCTCTCCTTGGTTCAGAGAGCAATATAAAGTTATTTTAGAAGTTAGATGTACTGACTAGCTTCTCTCCTTGGTTCAGAGAGCAATATAAAGTTTTTTTAGAAGTTAGATGTACTAACTAGCTTCTCTCCTTGGTTCAGAGAGCAATATAAAGTTATTTTAGAAGCTAGAGCTACTGACTAGCTTCTCTCCTTGGTTCAGAGAGCAATATAAAGTTCTTTTAGAAGCTAGAGCTACTGACTAGCTTCTCTCCTTGGTTCAGAGAGCAATATAAAGTTCTTTTAGAAGCTAGAGCTACTGACTAGCTCCTCTCCTTTTAGTCGAGTCCCCTGCTGGTGCAGCGGTAAGTCTAAAGATTTACAACGCTAAAATCAGGAGTTCTGAATTCCCCCTCTGTGGAATCAGCAGATAACCCGATGTGTCTTTGTTATAATAAAAACACAAAACACCTTTTATTTGAAACATTATTTGTTTAACGTTATGAGTTCACAGACGTGTACACTGAACCCCTAGTTGTATGTATAAATTAGAGATGGATATACCTTAACCCTGAGATTACCTATCGCAACTATTTAATCTCTGCATCGATTGAAATTGGTATTCCTGTTGTTTTCTTTAAATTTCCCTAAATTAATGAATAAAAAAGGTTTTTGTTTTGTTTTGAATTTTGCGAAAAGTTACACAAGGGCTATCTGCGCTAGTCTTCCCTAATTTAGCAGTGTAGGACTAGATGGAAAGCAACTAGTCATCACCACTCACCGCCAACTCTTGGGCTACTCTTTTACCAGCGAATGGTGGGATTGACCATCACATTATATCGCCCCACGGCTGAAAGGGCGAGCATGTTTGGTTCGACGGGGATTCGAAACCGCAACACTCGGATTATGAGTCGAACACCTTAACCCTTTTTGCCATGCCGGGCAGAAGAAAAAAAAATATTAATTGAGACATTAAGAGACAGTTATATTTTATTTTTAATTTGAAAAAATATATTTTACACATAGCAAGAAAACTACTTATATAATAATGATTAATATTGTTTAACATTTATGTTTGTAGCACAGGTCACTAACCCCTCAGTGACACAGCGGTATGTTTGGGGATTTATTCTACAAGAAACAGGGCTTCGATACTCGTGGAAGGCAGAACACAGATAGCCCTTTCTGTGGCTTTATGCTTAATAACAAACAACAACAAAGTCCTCTGTAGTTGTCTAAATCCCCATTTCCTAAATTAATTCAAAACGCCTTTTAATGACTAATTAAAGAAAAACAAGACTATTCATTATCAAGACTAGACGGAATTTGTATTGGTATTTAATGAACTTTTGTGATACAAAAAAACTAAGAAAGGTATGTTGTTTTTTAATTTCTCGCAGAGCTACACGAGGGCTATCTGCTCCAGCTGTCCCTAATTTAGCTAGTCATCACCACCTACCACCAACTCTTGGGCTACTATTTTGCAAACAAATAGTAGGATTGATCGTCATATTATAACATCCCCACAGATGAAAGGGCGAGCACGTTTGATGTGACAGGGAATCGAACCCACGACCCTTACATTCCGAGTCGAGCCCCCTAACCACCTGGCCATGGCAGTCCCACTAAAAAAGTGAAGTTATGACTTTATGAACATACTCTTATACGAATATTGTATTGAACCCTCACATATTTGGCCAGCCCAGTTATAAAGAAACTTGCTTGTTCTCTGGATGTGAAATCATTTGTTGATACCCTTGGAACAGATTCATCTGATCATAAAATAGAAATTAAGACATAGTAAATTTCTAGTATTCTACTATGATTAGCATTGCATATATATAATTAACTAATAATACTTTTTGTAGGCGTTAAATTTTCACTCTAGCTCATACAGTTACTTGTAGATGCTAACTTTAACACCAGTCTCTGAAGACTTCATACCACTACATACTGTTCTTTGTTTTAGTGGTTCTACTCAGGATGAAGTGGTCGTTACCAATTAACATGATATCGTAAGGTAATTAGCGCTCATCTGTAGTCACACAAGGAAGTTCAAACTAAAGTATATGTGACGATAAGGATCAGACCATTTACTTTCCATCTGGATAAGTTCCTAGGGAAGCATATGTAATGACATATAAAAAGCTTTTCGAATCGTTAAGACTGTTACATCAAGACAATGGAACATTGCACGGGCACTGTGGATGCTAAGGACACTTACGTTAGTACCCTCCGCTGTTGCATTTGCAACTTTTGCAATTCATTCCACATAACTTGTGTCTTCCAAACGAACAGTTATCACATGTGAGCCGCGTTTCATCAAATTTCATGATCCGTCTCTGGTGCACGTGTCGTGGCTTTCCGTGTATTATAAACAACTTATGGCTTTCCGTATATTATAAACAACTTATTCCAAGAAAATTGTCTCTTCTTTACCAGAATTTTCAGCACTCCTGTCATCATGATGTATGCAACAGGTTTACACAGGAAGGTAAGCAGCCTATTCATGCGATGTTTCTACGGTAATTCTAAGTGATAAAAATTATGTACTCGCGTTTCACCCTATTTCATGGGTTGATATACACTTCAGTTTAGTTCTGTGTGTCATACCTATGAAATTATATCATCTTGTATTCCACTGATTAGGTGTTAAATCGATGTGAAAAGAAATATTCTTTATATGCTATATTAAAACAAATTTAATATGCGGATCAGAAAGTCACGTCATAATCACAACTAATGTAAAGTCACGGTGGAACAGAATGTATCAAAACTCGATTTTGACGTAGTTTACTGTTTAAAGATAGAGTAATGTCACTGCAAAATTCGATCACTTTTGAGAAAGATATGAAATAGTTCTTTTCAATCCAAAATATTTATACAACCAGACCATAAAGACGTGTTCAGATCGGAGAATTAGGTTTTACATAAAAAAAAAAGAGATATACCTTACACTTAATACCATTTAACAAGAAAGAAACAGCGATCAACTTATGGCACCCGGATCATCTGAAGAGAGAGAGAAACAACTGCAGCAAGTCATAAGCAAAGGTGAGTTGCACTGTAATAGATGAGAATACACTGTAATAGATTTGTCGTTATGTGTCTATTTTGATACTTACAAGAGTTTCAATTTGATGCATGTGACGTATGTTGTTAGATTGTATTATGCAAGTCACGCCTGTTCTCTAAATTCGTACAAGATTCTCGATAGCAAGAATCAACAATACGTGGTTTATTTGTTTTCAAACATTGTTGAACGTTCGAGAATCTCGTCTTTAACTATATAAACCAATGTGCCAAGAGATAGAATATTGTTTTATCAGTGTACTATAAGCCTCGAAAGCTATAATTGATATTAACGCTTTTCAGTAGGAAAACTACAGAATTTAATCAGGAACGTCTATAGATTTTGAACATTACAAACCGTTTAACTTCAGTGAATTAACTTCGGACGTTTGTATTTCTACGATGGCATTAAATATCGTCGTCGGTGAAAACTTACAGATGCTTCAAGATAGTTAGCCGTCAAAAAAAAAGTGTACAGGTATATCAACAAAGAATTAATTTGCTCTCCATGAACGTCGATAAAATATTCAGTTCTAGACCGGATATAAAACTTATTATAGTTTGCAAATTTGTTGTTTTAAATTAAACACAAAGCTACACACTGGTCTATCTGTGCTCTGCCCACCACGGGTATTGAAACCCGGTTTTTAGCGTTGTAAGTTCGCAGACATACCGCTGAACCACTCGGGGGCTTGTAAATTTGTAAACCTGTTGTATATAAATCATTATTTGGAGTAATTATTAGTTATAACCATTATTATAAGTTGTATGGTGTGTGTTTTTGTCTATTAAAATATATTTGTGTTAAAAAAGAACATTGTGCGTATCAATCTTGTTGGCGAATGTCATAAGTTTAATACTAATGAACATTCAGTTAACTTCAAAACTAAAGTTTTGGGATACTTGAAATCGTTGTACGAAATAAATGAAAATGTAATAAGTTGGAGACTTGTCCGAGATAAACTACGTAACACCACGAACACAAAGATCACTGGAGGAAACTGTCCACGCGAAATAGGCAATAATATGTGACGTAATAAAGAAGGTTTCCGTTTGTAAACTAAAACAACAGGGCTTCCTGTCGAACCTCCCATTCAACCATCACATACCTGAATCAGGTAGTGAAAGTAACAATATTTATGCTATTATTTACAAAAATGGGTCTCTGTGCGACTGAGCTCTTAAAACGGATGCTATAAGACTATTATATTCTTTGATTAGAAGTATTATGGATATATTTCAGGAAGGATTAGTATGCTTTGGACATGAAAATCTTAAGAGAGAACTATTTAAAACAGAAGCTACGTTGCAGTCGTGTTGGCAAGATGCATTGTCGTCAGATAGAGCATAACTAAATCTGGTGACATGAGAAGCTTCAAAACCGTTCTAAAATATTAACTCAATCTACGTATATGATTGTTATAACACGTAACTAAAAAAATTAGTATTTTAGTTCATTAACTGCAGATTGTTTCTTCATGAGCCCCAACTGCTCACTCATATCAAAGCTTTTTTGTTTCTCATTTATTTGTGAATTAGCAGAAAATCAGCGTTGGATTTTTTTTTAATTCTCTAAGCTTTGACTGAAATTGGTCTTTGAAGAAGAAAGAAAGCAGAGTAACTTATTATTTACTCAGTTTAACAGATGTTAATAAGATGAGTTTGTTTTTATATTCAATTTTTGATAACTGTCATTATACCAAGGTTTCCCATTACAATTATAATTATACAAAACCTTTGTTTACGGTTATTTCCTTTGTGAAGTCTGAAGGTCCCTTATATCTGTAGGTCGATCTTTAGAAGTTACACGCGCTAACGTTTAAGCTGATCAAAAAGGCGGGAAAAGAAAAACAATAAAAAAGGTCATTCTCATAAAAATCAGACCACAGATAGTGACATATAATTTGTCACTCCTTCACAGGAGTTTTGAAGTAAATGTTTCTCACTGTGTTTTCGTTTTCTAAAATAAAAAAAAAATATATCTGTTTACTTTATACCTTTATCTACAGTTTCATCTATCATTTGATGTCTATTGTAAATGTCTAATTATGGCTTCTCTTTTCATGTTGTAAATATTTAAATATTTTCCTACTTGTTGTTCCTCATTTTTATTTATTTACATCTCAGTAACTCAGTGCTAAGCCTGCAGGTTTTTGACAGTAAGATTTGTAACTCGATCGCTATGATGGACGCAGCCAGAAAAGCATCTGCTGAACTTTTGTGAATAACAACAAACAAATATTTTACTTATTTTTATCGCTGTTTCCAGAGCTAATTATTCTTTAAAATGTGTAGTTACTTCTTCAGTTTACTTTACTTTCAACTGATACATCCAAGTAAAAAAATGTTATTCTTACATTTTTTATCACTTTTAAGGGTATTTCATAATTTGAGGTTTAACAAGATGCATAATATTTTACACAATCTTTTAAATTGTTTAATAATTCTTTATAAATGCATACCTTCATCAACCTGCTGTGGTTCAAGCAATGGTTTTCCGTTGGCTGAACTTAAGGCGACGTAAGCTAATCCCATCGTAGTTGCAAAGGTGAAAGGTACTGCAAACCATACCAGTCCACCAGCCAGAAAACCCCACACGCCATCTTTAGGCTTAGCTGCCACACTACTCTGCCAGTAGGATTGGTCAACAAACACTGTTCCAAAGTTTCCTAAAATAAAATCTTAAAGGTATATATATATTCCATATATTTATGCATACTACACATATGATATATATACATATATGGTCTAATTAACATATCAGTTAATACCATCACTCTACTGCTCATGCAAATCTCATTGTTGAAAGCTTTTCACGTTTTATTTCACCGTAATCGTTACAGGAATATTCAAATAGAATTTAATATTTCAATTAGTTGAGCAAATCTAGTTATCATTTCAGTTATCGTAAAGAATGGGATAGTGTTTTTCTCAATGCCGATACTATTCAGTCATTATATAGTAATGGTTTGGTTTGTTTTGAATTTCGCGCGAATGCTCCACGAGGGCTATCTGCGCTAGACGTCCCTAATTTAACAGTGTAAGACTAGAGGGAAGGCAGCTAGTCATCACCACCCACCGTCAACTCTTGGGCTACTCTTTTGCTAACGAATAGTGGAATTGATCGCAACTTTTAACGCCTCCACGGCTGAAAAAGCGAGCATGTTTGGTGTGAAGGGGATTCAAACCCGCGACCCTCAGATTACGAGTCAAGTGCCTTATTTACTTGGCCATGCCAGTCCTATATAGTAATGAGAAATAAGAATAAGTCATAAAACTTACTAAATCAGAAAGGATATTAATTATCTGGAGTAATAACATTTTTTTTCTTTACCTACAATATTGATGATACCAAAGATTAAACCATTTTGAGACAACACGGTCAGATAACTCCTGTTTTCGTTACCTTCTGGACCAATAGCACAGTTCAAAAGATCATAAACTTTTTCTGTAGAACCTATTACAATAAGTAAAAATAATTTACACATCTTATGTCTCTATCTTATCGTATGTTTGATATGTAAAAGTTGTCTATAGAGCACATTGAATTTATTATTTAAATATTACATAAAACTAGTGAAGTTCATTCATGATTTCTAAAGCACTCAATATTAGAGTTCCACTAACAAAGCTCTTAAGTTAATTGCAAAACTTTTATTCAATATTTCTGTTTGATACAGTACAATTACTTCTTCAACAAACATAACATTTTTTTAGGAATTAATAACATGTGAGAGGCTTAACTTTTTACCAATTTTTAACAGAAATTATAAATTCTACATTTCTGAGAATCACGCTGAAATTTTATTCCAAGTGTTACTAGGTTGCTTTTCTCTGATTTTGGTTTTGCATTAATTTACAAATGTTTCTTAAATATATTAAAAAATACGTATTTTATTATAAAATGAAGGTTCAACTTGTTAATTTTGAACACAAAACATACGCTCCAAAAATTAAAGTTTGAGATCAAAGTCTTAAGTTTACTTTAAACATAAAAGTATTGAGCGTAATGGCCACTTTTCTGCGGTATTATAATACTGAATATCTTGAAAAATATATTGAATTTGGACTTGTAGGTTCTACTAGTGTTCTATATATAGTCGCCCATTTGGTAAGTTCACTGTCAAAATACAATCCTTCTCCTTTTTCCGACTTAGAGACAGAATAAAATATTTTATCGTCGTATTCTATGCTACCCTAATCGCTTTATCAACGTCTTCTTTCAGCAAACATAAATACTTCCCAAACATTTAATCGTAATTCCCAACACAAGATCATACCTACTGAGCTTCAAACTTTTAGTATTTGTGGGTTTGATGTTTTGTCTAACTTCTTATCAGACGTGTTTTATTTTACTCTCCTTTTCTCTTGTTTGTTTAGTATATTTAACTGATAGAAAGGCAGACTTACTGCTTTATATAAATTATTTATTCTCTTTCTTTCACTTTCTCTGCGAGGAAATAAATTTATTGACAAAGGAGTTGCTCTAATATTTCTTTCATAAACAGGTTTATTATTCATTCTTAATGTATTGATTTAAATTAGTTGTTATTGTTATATAACAACTGTTCAGGACTTACCAAGAAGTCCTCCAACAGAGCTGTCTAAATTGTAAACAGCAAACGCAAATATCAACATGATAATAAAGATCAGAGCTGTGTTAAAATAAGAGACATAGAATGTAGCACCTAATCCTCCAATCCACGTGTAAGTTCCGATAACAGTTACTACAACTAGCATCCCATACTCCACAGAAAAACCACGAACTAGTGTAGTCATAACAGCTATTCCACCTGAAAGTTTAAAATGTAAACATTACTTTAGTAAAATATTAAAATGAATATCAATGAAGAGTTACAAAAGCACTGAAATTAATTAAAATTATTATTTAATTTGTTTTCTCTAAAGTAGCTAAATAATCCGATAGATTGTTCATTTCGAAAAACTTCATAAGTCAAATAACTGTTGTATTACAGACAACTCACCTAACATAAGCATGGCGGTAACAATCATGTTTGTAAGAAATGCATAACCGCAGAATGTTAGATGAGCTTTGGTTCCAAATCTTGCTTTGATGAGCTGTAGAAATGTTTTTGCTCCTGGAGCTCGAATTTTCAACTGCACTGACAACATAGCAAATAATAAGATTTGTACTGTTGCTCCAGAAGCGTACCAGAAAGGACCACTGATTCCATACTGGATAAAAGAAAAAATATGTAAGCAAAACAAATAAATGATCTCCAAAAATATATTGTTTTAAATAAAGACGCTTCAATTTTAGTATACATCAGGAAGTTACAAATGGTAAGCTCACAATAAATTAAAGAAAGTTTTGAAAACGTTAATTACTTAAATTAGAAGAGTTAAAAGTTATTTTCAGAAAAATTAACAGTTTTTCAGTGGTATGTATGCTGATTTACAACGCTGGAAGCTGGGTTCCGATACCCGTGGTAGACAGAGCACGAATAGTCCCTTGTGTAGCTTTGCGATTAGCTACAAACAAAACAAAAGTATTACTAGCCTTGGTGGGTATTAAGTTTTGGCCTTTGGAGAATCGTGGCTTTCAAATCTGAACATGCAGTTGTAAGCTGAAAATTTAATTTCGGTAATGTTATTATATTTATAGTTATCTCTAACTGAAGTCCGTAACATTAACTTATTTGTTTATCTGTTAATAGTGAGGTCAAAATAACATAAGCTAAGTTAATTGCAGAATATTTAGTATATTCTCTTTGTTACTCGGTATTCGTTTAAAGCAGTTTACTGAAAATTTATTTATGAACTAATAAGCATCAGCATACTTCTGAGATTAAATATGTCCAGTCTTAAGAATATACGTAACCGGACCTACATTTTATATAAAAAAGAGATTAAGTTTTGTTAAAAACAACAACTCTTAACTTACGTCGTGTTAAGGTTCAGCAATCGTAACCCAGTTGTGGTAACATATTACAATCTCAACACAAGAAGGTGTGAGCATGAATTATCTACTTAATGAATATGATTTCTTTAATTATCGAACCTATAAGATGTAGAATTTCCTAAATGGCAGTTTAAAGCACCATTTTATGGGAATTATATAGATTAAATACCTAGTCATGATGTATTAGGTTGTCCAGATATAAATGTCGCAATTCTCACGATGACATTTAGAAGCTGAATATAGAATAATTTATCGTTGATTGGATGGTTTAATCCAATGTTTATCGCTTACAAGGTGTCTTAATTGTCTGCTGTTTCAACTCTACTCATAGTAAGTTTTCCAACACACAAGTCAGCATGGACGAGAAGTACTTTATCTGATTTTTCTCTACGACTTCAAACTTGGACGAAAAGCTACCGAAACTACAGGGAACATCAACCAGGCATTCGGCCATGGATCTGTTACTGAACGTGTAGTTCAGCGTTGGTTTCAAAGGTTTCAACATGGAGATGAAAGTCTTGAAGACCACAAAGGTCATGAAAGGAAGCCATCCCTAGATGAAAACACACTAAGGGAAGCAGTTGAGACAAACCCTCGCACGACAGTACATGAGTTTGCAGAAAACCTAGGCATAAGCAAATCAAGCATTGTTAACCACCTGAGTGCGATTGGAAAGAAGAAAGAGTTGGATAAGTGGGTTCCACATGAGCTGGCTGAAGATCAACAAAATCGGTGTTATGAGACCCGTCAAGGATAACACTCCAAAAATTGAACGAAATGGGAATTGAGGTTCTGCCTCATCTACCTTATTCCTCGGACCTCCCACTACAAGTTTTTTATATTTCGAGCACTTTGACAAATTTTTAAACAATAAATGCTTTCAAAACCAGACAGCTGCAGAAGAAGCTTTCAGGAAGTTCACTGACCATAGAAACTCTGATTTCTACAGCAGGGGCATAAACAGCATCGTTACACATTGGAAAATTGTGTTGAAGTAAATGGTGCTAACTTTGATTAAAGCATGTTTTACAACACTGGTTTATACTTTTCCAAACTTCGCAGTTCAAAAACGACATTTGTTTCTGGACAACCTTACACAAACATAATGCTAACCCTCCGTAAATAAGCCTCATCAGTTTACTCTATGAATAACACGTAAGAATCTTTTATTCGTTATTTCAATGACTTTGTGAGATATACACTGCCAGATATTTCATGATTCGGCTGTAGGTCCGCATCTACAAAATTTGAAAACATCATCTACAAAAGGCAGAATTAAATTTAAAAAGTCATTCAAAATATCGTTTCTCTTCAATAGTTCTGCTGTAAACATTTCTGTTTTTGGCTTATTCTTTAAGGCTTAATAACAACTACTACAACTGTCTTTATAGTTAAATAAACAATCCGTGATGACATTCCCAGCAACCAATTAGCAACCCTTATAGAATTCACCAAGATGAAGATAAACTTCATGTTCAACAATCACAACTATATACAAACAAATGGCCTAAGCATCCAGTATCACCAGTTCTAGCCAATATTTTTATGACACAAGTTTAAACACAAGAAATTAGCACAGCATTACATCCACCACTATACTGGTACAGATATGTAGACGACACGATTGCAGGATTCACATCTACAGAACACACACTTAAGTTTTTCAATCACATTAACTCTATACATCCCAACATTAACTTCACATGTGAACAGGAAGAAAGCAATCAAATATCATTTCTTAACCTCAAAATTACAAGAACCGATACACAATTTAAAACAGAAATCCACCGAAAAATCACCCATACTGGACTATACATTCCTTGGGACTCGGCACATGAAACAAAACAAAAACTCAACATACAAAGAAACCAAATAAACATAGCCATAAAACTGTGCTCACCAGATAAAATTAACGACAAATTAGACAAAATAAAACAATACTTCATCGACATCAATAAATTTCCTCCACAGACCGTAGAAAACATTATACGCACACACCTAGACAGAAAGCAAAATCAACTAACAAAAGTAAATATACTCCACGATTTAAAAAGTCACAAAACCCTATATTGCTGCATACCATATATTCCCGATATCAGCAGAAAAATAACCAACATTTGGCAAAAACTAGTAACAAAATATGACATTCCAGTTAATACTAAAGTTATTCAAAAACCAGGCACAAAACTAAGGTCTACACTTTGTAAAAACTACACTGACAAACACCACACAAACATTATTTATAAAATACAATGTGATAACTGCCACGACTTCTATATTGGAGAAACAAGTAGAAAATGGAAACCAGAGTCACACGTTTTCGAACACGGCAAGTCAAATAAACACAACGTAACCGTAGAAAACACCCAAATACTAAATAAAGAAACAAACATAAACAAACGCAAAATTAAAGAAGCTTTACTTATACAGCAACTCAAGCCCAAAATAAACCAATACAAAGGAACACCTTTATACCTATATTAATAAATATAATCAAACATCTAAGCACGCCTTCTACATTCCCACACTCAGTTATACAACCCCCTTCAAATATGTGGTCAGCTATCGGTCAGTTACCTCTTTCTTTCTTTGTTAACCTGATGATGACCGATGAAGGTCGAAACGTTGTTCGCTCTTTCGTGCTTTCTCTATCCATACCAGCTGTTTTTACATATATACTTAAATGAATATCTCATAGGACAGAAAAACATCTTTAATTTATATCCTTTTTGTACTTTAATTTCAAAACTATTTTCTATACCTCAATCACACAATATTCTTTTGACATCGACTCCTATGAATATTAATTCTGTACTACATTTATCAGTTGTTTTATTATCTCCATTAGTCTCTAAATTCTATACGACTCATAAAACTATTTCTAGAAATATCTAAGTGTTGTCTCCAAGCAAATATCAATCACTTATACCAACTTGTAATTGACTTATCTTTAGGCCTGTAGTTCTTAAATGTTTAACACCCACCGCATTAAAATGGGGATGATAAATCCTTACAGTAACACCAAGAAAATCAGATCCAATTAAAGAGCCTTCACCTCCTCGAAATCCACTGTTTTCATTTATCATTTGGAGAGCACATCAAATCATTTAAGAAGAAATAATTTCATAACTATTTGAAGAAGAGATACCGATACAAGAAGTAGTACATATTAATAACACTCTAGGACTAACTTTCGTGATTCGCATTTTAGCAAATATTATTAATGTAATTGATCACCTTTTGTTCCAAGTGGTGATTTTATCTTTAAACAACGATATAGAATGAATGTTTCTAGAACACCTCAACCTAGTCTTTGTTTCTACGGAAAGTTCCTGTGCTGAAACACTTATCAAGCTTCAAAGTGCCCTAATTAGTAAATCTCTGTGTGCTGTCTGGGTTCTAATCAAGTCAGACAGTTCACTAAATTAGATTCGTGAACTTATTCTCCCACCACACACACACACGTGTCACACAAATATTACTATAAATGCCAAGGACAACAAACTTCAAAACCGTATGATCCTCTTATTGTGAATCCTGTTGATTCCACTGATACTGTTACGTTTCCTTCAAACTCCCTCTATCAACTTCAAACGGTAGAGGATATTATTTGACTTATTACTTTTACTCTAGAATATCCTCCCTGTTCAAAGAACCTCTGTCCTGAACGGCATCAACTACACAGTTCAGTTTGTTTTTAAACTGAGCATGTAGTCTCATTATGAAAACTTTCATTTCTGTCAATTATGGTATTGAAAAGGGTAAAGATACATCCTGTTCAACTGTTTTCTCTGTTAGCATCTGCTACTTCCTAATAAACCTTTACAAACTTTATTAGTTGAAGAATCCTACGACGAAGTTGTTCACAACGAAACTTTTCTGAAACCAACACAAGACAAACATTATATGGCTACAATTTCTATCGTTGTGACTACCTTTAAGGATATAGTTTACTGTCATCTCAAGCATGTTCCAAAAAGTTCCTTCTTTTGTCTACAACATTTTATGGCTTTACATCTGTTTTTCTTTTCCTTCTGGATTTTACCCTGATTTCTTAAAAGTTATATTTTATTATTCTCTAAAACCTAATAATCCTATAACAAATGTTAGTTTATATGGTCCAATCAGTCTAACCACCATCCTCAATAAAACTACACCTCGAAAGCATTTCAGTTCAATGAATCCATAGTTTTATTAAATTTATTACCGATCAACGTCTCTTACTTATTTGGTTTAGTTTAGTTTTTGAATGTCTCATAAAGCTACATGAGGGCTATCTGCGCTAGCTGTCCTTAATTTAGCAGTGTAAGACTAGAGGGAAGGCAGTTAGTCATCACCACCCACCGCTAACTCTTGGGCCACTCTTTTACCAACGAATAGTGAGATTGACCGTAACATTATAACGCCCACCACGGCTGAAAGCACGAGTATGTTTGATGTGACGGGGATTGGAACCCGTGACCCTCGGATTACGAGTCAAGTACCTTAACCACCTGGCCATACCGGGCCTCAACAGCTCTTGCCACCTATCCAAGATGGATTTTTTTTTAGTCATTGACACAATATCAACTTCTCAAATTATATGATTCTACATGCAATCGTTTTAACACTAACAGGTCCTGTTGGATGTTTTTGATTTTGAAGAGCTTTCAGCTCAGTCTGAGTGCAATTTACAAACTAACAAATTTACAAGCAAACCTGACTTTAATTTACAAACTACGAAACTTAACACTACCATTGACCTAAGTTCGAATAATCAGCTCATTTTTCTATGGGTCCAGCATGGCCAGGTGGTTAAGGCGCTCGACTTGTAATCCGAGGGTCGCGGGTTCGAATCTCCGTCAACCAACCATGCTCGCCCTTTTAGCCGTGGGCGCGTTATAATGTGACTGTCAATCCCACTATTCGTTGGTAAAAGAGTAGCCCAAGAGTTGGTGATGTGTGGTGATGACTAGCTGCCTTCTCTCTAGTTTTACACTGCTACATTAAGGACAACTAGCACAGATAGTCCTCGAGTAGCTTTGCGCGAAATTCAAAACAAACCAAACCATTTATTTATCGAAGACATGCAGCTATTCATCTTAAAAGGTCCCCCAGTGGCTCAGCGGTATGTCTGCGGACTTACAACGTTAAAATCTGGGTTTCGATACCCGTGGTGGGCAGAACACAGATAGCCTTATGTGTAGCTTTGTGCTTAATTCAAAAGAACAACAAACATATTAAAAGAACTCTTCTTCTTGAGTGTACCCTCTGTAACCTCTTCAGTATATTTCATGTTAGTGATATACCTAATCCAATGTGTCCTTCTTAGTTATGATAATGCTCTTTTAGCTATTTCTTAAACTATGCTTACTCTCAGTAAATTTCTTCAGGGCCGCAAGTAATTATCTTTTGGGTTTTGAGTCGCATCTGGAATATTACACTTAATACAAGTAAAATAATAAAAGCAATACTTTTGAACATTAAAAAAAAGGTAATTTTTGTCCCTGTCACATACCTTTGTTATTTAGTGTTGACACTAACAGTATTTCCATCCAGCTCTCTAACCTTGTTAAATACCCAGGTGTTATCCTCAATAAACATCCAAATTGGAAAACCCAGATGATGGCTCTCAATTACAAATCCACTTTTGATCTCCTAGCTTTTTAATTCATTATTTCTTTTACATATCTATAATTCGTCTGTCCAACCGTGCGTTGTATATAATTATAATGCCTGGATTTCTGTTTTTCCTTTTAAATATATATAATTCGTCTGTCCAACCGTGCGTTGTATATAATTATAATGCCTGGATTTCTGTTTTTCCTTTTACATATCTATAATTCGTCTGTCCAACCGTGCGTTGTATATAATTATAATGCCTGGATTTCTGTTTCTCCTTCCTTTTACATATCTATAATTTGTCTGTCCAACCGTGCGTTGTATATAATTATAATGCTTGGATTTCTGTTTCTCCTTCCTTTTACATATCTATAATTCGTCTGTCCAACCGTGCGTTGTATATAATTATAATGCTTGGATTTCTGTTTTTCCTTTTACATATCTATAATTCGTCTGTCCAACCGTGCGTTGTATATAATTATAATGCCTGGATTTCTGTTTCTCCTTTTACATATCTATAATTCGTCTGTCCAACCGTGCGTTGTATATAATTTTTATGCCTGGATTTCTGTTTCTCCTTCCTTTTACATATCTATAATTCGTCTGTCCAACCGTGCGTTGTATATAATTATAATGCCTGGATTTCTGTTTCTCCTTCCTTTTACATATCTATAATTCGTCTGTCCAACCGTGCGTTGTATATAATTATAATGCCTGGATTTCTGTTTCTCCTTCCTTTCACATATCTATAATTCGTCTGTCCAACCGTGGGTTGTATATAATTATAATGCCTGGATTTCTGTTTCTCCTTTTACATATCTATAATTCGTCTGCCAACCGTGCGTTGTATATAATTATAATGCCTGGATTTCTGTTTCTCCTTCCTTTTACATATCTATAATTCGTCTGTCCAACCGTGCGTTGTATATAATTATAATGCCTGGATTTCTGTTTCTCCTTCCTTTTACATATCTATAATTCGTCTGTCCAACCGTGCGTTGTATATAATTATAATGACTGGATTTCTGTTTCTCCTTCCTTTTACATATCTATAATTCGTCTGTCCAACCGTGCGTTGTATATAATTATAATGCCTGGATTTCTGTTTCTCCTTCCTTTTACATATCTATAATTCGTCTGTCCAACCGTGCGTTGTATATAATTATAATGCCTGGATTTCTGTTTTTCCTTTTACATATCTATAATTCGTCTGTCCAACCGTGCGTTGTATATAATTATAATGCCTGGATTTCTGTTTCTCATTCCTTTTCTTACCCACGTCTTCTAGTTTTGGAACGATATGGCCTATGGTTAGCTTTAAACATCCAAGTATTACAAAGGAGTTCTTTGATGGAATAACTTTTTCTCCTATTCTTTATATACTCAAAAATTTTGTAATTAATATCTTCAACAGTGTTTTATTATTTTAATATCCTCAACAAGAAGCTTATTTTCATATGAGGCTTTTGCCACCAGCTGATCATCTTTCCAGTTTATATGTTAAGCCATTTCCAGTTTATATGTTAAGCCATTTCCAGTTGCTAGTACTAGTCATGTGGATATTTCAATGCCCAGTATACCAGTTATATTTTTCCAAATAGCAGAATGATTCTTTTTTCTTTCTCAGATTGTTCTGTCTATAACAAACAAATATACTTCCAAGTCATTCACACACTCATACATCATTCATTAATACCATCGCCTCTCTTGATCTAAAAGAGGGCGCAACCCTCTGATGGCCAAACAGCCCTTTGGGCTGAAATAATGTAATAATAAAAAAACTTGTTTTATTGTCCAGTCTAACTGGCGAAATCTGATACTTGATGAAAGGTCTGCTGAGTAGTGACTCGTTGAAGATAGAAGATACAAATGAAACGTTATTTATGTATATTTCAGATTTGGAATTAGTCATAGACAGACCAAGAGGAAGGAGTGAGTAAACAGATAACAGTTAACATTTAACGTGATTTTAAGTGTTGGGTACAGATAACAGTTAACGTGATTTCAAGTGTTGGGTACAGATAACAGTTAACGTGATTTCAAGTGTTGGGTACATATAACAGTGAAGGTGATTTCTATGACAAGTGTTAGGTAATTATAACAGTGAAGGTGACTTATATGACAAGTGTTAGGTACATATAACAGTGAAGGTGATTTCTATGACAAGTGTTAGGTACATATTACACTGAATGTGATTTCTATGACAAGTGTTAGGTAGATATAACAGTGAAGGTGATTTATATGACAAGTGTTAGGTACATATAACAGTGAAGGTGATTTCTATGACAAGTGTTAGGTACATATTACACTGAATGTGATTTCTATGACAAATGTTAGGTAGATATAACAGTGAAGGTGATTTATATGACAAGTGTTAGGTACATATAACAGTGAATGTGATTTCTACGACAAGTGTTAGGTACATATAACAGTGAAGGTGATTTCTATGACAAGTGTTAGGTACATATAACAGTGAAGGTGATTTCTATGACAAGTGTTAGGTACATATAACAGTGAAGGTGATTTATATGACAAGTGTTAGTTACATATAACAGTGAATGTGATTTCTATGACAAGTGTTAGGAACAGATAAAAATTCTCAAACTTTTATGAAAGTACAGATGCTGAACATTTACTCTAAGTTATTTGTTTATTTTAGTACAAAGCTATGCAATGGGCGATCTGCGCTTTGTTCATCTCATGGAATCAAACCTCGAATCCTATCAATATCAGGATGTTATGAGAGACTATACTTCATTCATAATAATCCAAAACAGATTACAATATATCAAAGCATGCACTGTTATGTAAGTACCTCATCACCAAAGTCGTAAATTCAGCTTTTCCTAATTTCTGATGTACAAGAACTAGTCATGATTCCGTAGTCTCTTATAAATGACAACTGAATAGAATCAGTTATATTTTAAGGTATGACGTAATAAAGTTACATGGTTAGTTTGTTTGCCATAGACTGTGTCTATAAACGTAAGTTATTTCTATGGCACTGGCCCGGCATGGCCTAGCGCGTAAGGCGTGCGACTCGTAATCCGAGGGTCGCGGGTTCGCGCCCGCGTCGCGCTAAACATGCTCGCCCTCCCAGCCGTGGGGGTGTATAATGTGACGGTCAATCCCACTATTCGTTGGTAAAGAGTAGCCCAAGAGTTGGCGGTGGGTGGTGATGACTAGCTGCCTTCCCTCTAGTCTTACACTGCTAAATTAGGGACGGCTAGCACAGATAGCCCTCGAGTAGCTTTGTGCGAAATTCCCAAACAAACAAACAATTCTATGGCACAGAACACAGAGCTGCATTGTTACCTTGCTTGCCACAGCCGATGACTGTAACAGAGTTGCTGCCCAGGTCCACTGAGACACTATTGTTGTAGCTGTCAACCCGACGGACACTTTCCCACCTGCATCAAATGCTGTGTCTAGATTATCCTGGTTAAAAGAAAAGTATTATTAAAAATATATCATTTTAAATTAATAACTTTGTTTCAGTTATTGAACTTTAAATATTGAAATTAATTGCAGTTTTGTTTGTTCTTAAGGAAAAACTAGAAAATGGGCTATTTGTGTTTTGTTCACCACATGTATCGAAGTCCAGTTTTTAGCGTTATAAATCTCTTCGGACTTACCACTAAACCACTTGGAGGCTTGACTACGAGCGAATAAAATAATAATGCAACGTAATAGTAGCCCAATAATTGGTAATTATGATATTGGTAATTCATATGTTTTGTTTTCAATTACATAGTGTTAATGAAATATAACTGTATTTTGTCCGTTTTTAGATTTGTTTGTTTATTTTGTTTTTAATTTTGCACAAAGCTACTTGAAGGTTATTTGCATCAACCGTTGCTAATTTAGTACTGAAAAACTAGAGGAAAGGCACAGCTAGTCAACAACATGCATCACCAGCTCTTGAACTAATCTTTACCAATAAATAATGAGATTGACTGTCACATTATAACTTTCTCACAGATGAAAACGCGAGTATATTCGAAGAAGGTATTCGAGCTCGCGACCCTCAGCTTGGTCTGATCATCAAATGTCATGTTAGGCCTCGCTTTTACAAATAAAAGAAGCTGGTGATTTCTTCATCATTCTGTTAATAGGAATTTTATTTTAAGGAAACGTACGATTCGTTATAATAACACTTTTTTCATGATTAGTATACTGTGCACCAAACTTTTATAATAAGGAGGTACAGCACTAGTTGCAATAACATTATGTTTTTGTTTAACAATTTATTTATTACGCTTTTAGTGCAAGAAGTCATTGAATTGGTTACAAGAAAAGACAGTTTTGTTATTATTACTAAAAAAAATATTTAGTACAAAGAAGCACCTAATTGATTGTAAGAGATCTTTGTCCTAGCTTAATGTCTCTGTTTTTTCGGTTTTTAGTAAAAGGATGCATTGAACCAATAGCGTACATATAAGTGGGGCAACAGAACCAGTTAAGACAGGAGTTAGAGTCCAGCCTGTGTCATTTCAGTACCAACTTATAATATCTGACTTGTAAAATATACAAAATGAACACTTTTGAGACTCAGAAGGACGCCTGATACACATTCTGTGAGCAGGCCCAACACAGGAATAATTAAAGACCCCTACTGGTCAATAACTATAATATTGCATACCCCTCACACATACACTAATTTTGAACTGATAGTCAAGAAGAAAGATATGTTAACAACGACCACTTACTTTTGTCTGACAAAAAGGGTGAACTGACATTCACCTTTATATCACACTCTTGGTACCAAAACGCAGAACGTTTTATTGCGGTAACGAAACGCAAACCATTAACAGTTGGTGTCACTGTCAATATCATAACATCATCTACAAATCTGTCTTCGTGAATTGGTTTTTACACTTATACATCCACCACCAGCTCTTGGACTAATCTTTATCAACATTGCTAAAGCGTAAAACAATTAAAGTCGAGAATATATTTTCATCCAAATTTTTGTTATTGTTTTAGCAATATACTAATTATTAGTTTTCGATAAAACTCAACTGTAAAACAAATCGAAAATTTTAGGGAGAGGTTTATCTTGACTTCACTCGTGAGTAAATTTCTAAAATAAAGAACAGCATATTTATAGACAAATGGGATAAACGGCAGTGACGGAAGAAGGAATGGAAGTGAGGGGTTACAAAGGAAGTCAGAAATGTTTTTATTATTAATATTAAACCTGAACCCGGCATACTTAGGTGGGTTGAGGCGTTAGGCTCGTAATTGGAGGGTCGCGGATTCGAATCCCCGTCACACCAAACATACTCGTCCTTTCAGCCGTGGGGGGAGTTATAATGTGAAGGTCAATTCCACTATTCGTTGGTAAAAGAGTAGCCCAAAAGTTAACGGTGGTTGGTGATGACTAGCTGCCTTCCCTCTAGTCTTACACTGCTAAATTAGGGACGTCTAGCGCAGATAGCCCTCGTGAAGCTTTACGCGAAATTAAAAAAACAAACAAACATTAAATCTGATCTCTATCTATGGAATTGTGGTCAATTTAAATAATGAGTAACTTGATCATGTTTTGAAAACCGACAAGAGTCGAAGTGAGCTCAAATCGAGGATTTTGTAGGAATGGTTATAGATTGACGTAAGGTTGAGGGGAGAAAAGCCATGAGCTGATTTAAACTGTGGCCGTTACGACGTCGCAATCACTATCGAGCTAAATATTTTTTTGTTCATTTCACTTAATTTAAACTTGTGGCTTCTCTCCTAAAATAGTTAGATATTTAGTTTCTTTAAAATCTTCACTTAATTCTTTCAAATACTGATGTAACTCGAAAGTAACCAAAAGGTTATTAACTGTTGTAATGGCTATTTATAAGTTTTATTTATTTGTAACAAGTTACGCGAAACGTAATGGAATTTTGTCCGATTTCATAAATAAGGAAGTGAAAATGAAACACACTAAGTAATAATAACATAACTTACTTATTATTCATAAATATATTCTATGGGAAGATGATATAACTTAGTAAAAAGATATATCGAATCAACAGCACAGACGCATACATTTATATATATATAAATGAGACAGCAAAATCAGATTTCCAATGGCATTCAGAGGTTTGACTAAACTTTAACTGGAAGCACAACATATGGCAGATGTTTATGCGTAAATCCTGGAACGTTCATAAACAGCAGTTTCTCTTCTTCCCCTCATATTAGCTACTCAATATTTAGTAAGTTCTTAACACAACCATATTCGTTTTGTAATTCTGTTGGAATTTTGAAAATAAATGTAATTCCATTCATTAAGTGTTTGATGCAAGGAGACTCCGTACTGACTGTCAGGAAATCCAGTTCTTGCTTAATGACTCTATTATCATCCTTCAAGCTCTTTCTGCAGGAGGGCCATCGAATTGTTTATATCCTCTTACTTTAAAAAGATTGCTTGCATTATATCAACATTAGTTTTGGACAGAATTCTAATAAAAGGGTAACGAAACACAAGTGTTAGTCATATAGTCCGTATGGTCTTACTATGGAACTCTAAAGGAAAAAAAAATGTTCAAACTTGGTGTTCTGTGATGGAAACTGGGTTAGTCTGAATTTCTTGATCTGTAGAGAAGGCCAAAGTTTGATATGAAGCCTGACTTAGTGCGAGTAGGAAAAAGAGTGACAGCTTATTAAGAGAAAGTGACTTGCCAGCTGTTTAAGAGAAATAGTTGTAGATGTCTTCCTTTTAAAATGGCTTTCTGGAGAGAGAAGACTTACTTGGCGTGGATGAATACGGGTTGATAAACTGTAAGAAGTTTAAAGTAATGTTTCAATAAAATATTTTACGACTACCTCGATTACGTAGGAAGCTTCAACGTGAATGCTGTAAAGAAAAATGTTGTTTAATTTCCTGAAGTTTCACAGATAATATTTTTGTTTAATTTCCCTGAGGTTTCACAGATAATATTTTTGTTTAATTTCCTGAGGTTTCACAGATAATATTTTGTTTAATTTCCCTGAAGTTTCACAGATAATATTCTTTTGTTTAATTTCCTGAAGTTTCACAGATAATATTTTTTGTTTAATTTCCCTGAAGTTTCACAGATAATATTCTTTTGTTTAATTTCCTGAAGTTTCACAGATAATATTCTTTTGTTTAATTTCCTGAAGTTTCACAGATAATATTTTTTGTTTAATATCCCTGAAGTTTCACAGATAATATTCTTTTGTTTAATTTCCCTGAAGTTTCACAGATAATATTCTTTTGTTTAATTTCCCTGAAGTTTCACAGATAATATTCTTTTGTTTAATTTCCCTGAAGTTTCACAGATAATTTTCTTTTGTTTAATTTCCCTGAGGTTTCACAGATAATATTTTTTGTTTAATTTCCCTGAAGTTTCACAGATAATATTCTTTTGTTTAATTTCCCTGAAGTTTCACAGATAATATTTTTTGTTTAATTTCCCTGAAGTTTCACAGATAATATTCTTTTGTTTAATTTCCCTGAAGTTTCACAGATAATATTATTTTGTTTAATTTCCCTGAAGTTTCACACATAATATTCTTTTGTTTAATTTCCCTGAGGTTTCACACATAATATTCTTTTGTTTAATTTCCCTGAGGTTTCACACATAATATATTTTGTTTAATTTCCCTGAAGTTTCACAGATAATATTCTTTTGTTTAATTTCCCTGAAGTTTCACAGATAATATTCTTTTGTTTAATTTCCCTGAGGTTTCACAGATAATATTCTTTTAAATAACGTGATTCTTCGGGAGAAAAAAAAGAAAGCATCAAAATATGTCATATGTGCCTTTGTTATCTTTTCTACATTAGTTATATTTCTACGTGAGTAATTGAGTTATTTCATAAAAATTATAATTAATAAAAACCCATATCACTTACAGGCTGTTACGTGCAATAAAACAATATTAGCTAAGGAATAACTTCGAACATGTCATCTTCAATTTAGCCAATTGAAAAGTTCCAAAAAGAAGAATCCGTTTATTCATATACAGCTTATTTCTGGTAGATATTATGGTCGATGAAGTGTTTTGATCAAAACCATAAATCTCAACATCAAATTTCATTTGAAATATTGTTTTAAAATAGCCTTACTTTAGGTGATTTGTAAAATCTTATACATCGGTACTCTAAGACAGGAAACATGAATTTTAAAGTGTTTTCTCTCTAAAACAAAGGAAATTTTGAAATATGCTTGCAATTTTATACGAAAACCTTTATACAAGAACATACCTATCAATTTTTTAAAACTCTCTAATCGCTGTCGTTAACATGCTGTAAAAAACACAGACTGTTAAAAGACCTCAAAATCACCCATTTGTTTGTTTGTTGTTAAGCACCATGCTACATTATGAGCTATCTATTTTCTGCCAATCATAGGTATAGAAACCCTATTTTTAACATTATCAATTTGAAATTGATGAATTCGAATAATTTTCGTTACTAACTCAAAATAAACAAGTAATAAGTTACAAACAAAATATTTTACAGAACATGTTTTAGTGTAGATTCGTGTATAACGAATTGTAGTTGACCACAGCTTTTGTGTTTTCTTAAGAATAAAATGGACTTTGGTCCAGATTAAAATATAAATCAAGTAAATCGCACATTTAAAGAATGTTGTAGGTAAAACTTACCTGAATAGCTCATAGAACAGTATCACAGTTACTGGACTAAAATGCAGTGATTTTTATACTTATTGCTGAGGTATTGTCAAAACTGATCTAATGCCATTTTTAATTCAACATTTGATGGGAGAATGTCTAGCATAAGAGCAACACTCGTTTTCTTTTAAACAAATATGAGTTAGAGGGGATATGATTGAGGTGTTTAAGATTCTAAAAGGGGTTGATAGTTTTGATGCATCAACAGTTTTTATACTTAACAGTGAGAATTATAGAACTAGGGAACACAAATATAGATTTAGGCAAGGCAAGAGCCGAAGTTAGACAAGTTTGTTTGTTTGTTTGTTTGTTTTTGAATTTCGCTCAAAGCTACACGAGGGTTATGTGCGCTAGTCTTTCCTAACTCTGCAGTGAAAGACGAGAGGAAAGGCAGCTAGTCATCACCACCAATGCCAACTCTTGGGCTACTCTTTTAGCAACGAATAGTGGAATTGATTGTAACATTATAACGCCCCCACAATGAAAGGACGAGCATGTTTGGTGCGACGTGGATTCGAACCTGCGACCCTCAGATTACGAGTCAAACGCCTTAACCCACCTGGCCATGCCAGGCCATATTTAGACAAGACAATGTTATTTTTCAAATAGAGTTGTTGGCCGATGAAGGGGGCTGACTTTGGATTTTGTAGAGACAGTAAATTTGAGTGAGTTTAAAAGAAATGTTGATAGATACATATGAATGATAAGGACCAGCTTAATTTTTTTACTTTAGTTTGGCTCAGAAGATGAAACAGCAGTTATGTACCAATATGTTCCTTATTGTCCATAAACATTATGTTAACACTAATTTCATAACAAAAATCACTAAAACCCTTGTGGAACTGCTGGTACAATCGAAATTACCATAACACTTGTGGAAACTCGTGGTAACATAGTAATCACTAAATCCCTTGCAGAAACTGTTGGTAGAAAAACAATTGTAAAAATTTATTTATCTTCCTTTTACCATCTTGTTCTTGACTAAATAATACATGCTATATCATAAGGTCATACAATTTTAAATTGTTCACGTGATGTTTTGCAAATCTCTTCAGTTGTTCATAATTTTGATTCCAAGTCTTATTTTCTGCACATCTAATGTATGTACTTTACATATTTTAGGAAGTGTTTATATATTATAAAGAGTTACTTCAAACTGGTAAGTTTATAAATGAAGATAAATACACAGTAGAAGCATCGAGATTAAATTCAAACTTAAGAAAATTTAGGATTCAAACAAAAGTACAAATATAATACACTTAATTATAGAGGATACTTCTTAAGTTCATATAGACAGTTTGCAATTTATAGCACACAAAAAACAAAATAATATACACTCACGTGAGACTGATAAAAGTGTCCTCGTAGAATGTTGAAAATATGAGCAAGTCCAGCTGCAAAAAGGCCGAAGCCAGATATCAAAAGTACAGCTTCCCAACCTTCTATAGAAGCTTCAAATTTGTTGGATTGTTTGTTACCAATCCAGGAACTTCCGTTGAATATTTCTCGCAGTTGATGGGATAATGTGATACATTCAGCAGTATTTCGAAGAAAATTGTTACTGTTAGCTCCAAAGGAACCATTCACAGTTATAACAACTATAATGATGTATTTCAGTGTAGTTACACTCATGGCAAATTAATGAAATTGTACTAAATTCATATGTATAGGATGTTGTCAGAGATGTGGATATTTCTGACAATATAAACAGATAGAAACAAAATGAATTCAATAATGAAAATATCTAAACAAAGGATACTTTTAAATATAAATTTACGAGTAGTAAAATTTATCTCAAATCTCCGTGTTTCAATTTACATTATTTTGTAACCCAGTAACCAGTTTGGAAAAATAACTGAGTGACTCGAAGTCTTTAAACCTTTGTTACTTAAGAATAGTAGAGAATTGACACTTGTCTCGAATATACCTTGATGTATACGTGTCAGGTGTAGACCAACCAACTTTTGTTGTTTGTAGAAAGCAAATAAATTAGGACATTTTTTTAAAAGAAAGATAACAGAAGCAGAAAGATGAACAGATTAGGTCTTATAAGATATCAACTGTGCAGTGTTTCAAGATTTCCTTTGAAAGAATACTATAAACGATCTTCTAGTTCAACTGAAGTTCCTTCTATAAACACATTGAATGTTGCAAATTAACATTTGGTAGGAATCAGCGCCATCTTTCGAGAAGAGTTTTGCAGTACAAAATACTTGACATGTAATTTGTCACATGACTGTTTCTATGACAATCGTATGTTGCCATTAGTGATTATGGCGTGCTGAAAAATAATAGTTGTAAGTATAAAGCGAATTTTGTTCTAGACGAGTGAATAAGTAAACATCTTTAAAAGTTTAATATAATACAAAGAAACATATCGTGAATTGGTTATTCCAATGAAAGATGTTATTACACGAAGCACATGATCACCACATGTCTTCTATATTTCTGTAGATAGATAATATGTGTATTCGTGCACTATATGTTATATTCTACCACAACTCTGATGAAAAATTATGGTTATTTGAAAAAGGAAATATTTATATTTGCATGTCGAGTTTATTACCATAACAACGAAGTGTTTAAAATTTGATCACTTCGTGATGTCAAGAAAAAACGTAGTCTCAAAAAATCAATTAAAAACAAAACTAAATACCCCATAATCTTTACGTTTTCGAAAGGTTACCTTTCTAAAGTGCTAGGGTTATGGAGTTTCTTGTTATAAATTAGATTAAAATATCCTCGAAGAACAGTTATTATCTCGTTGTGTATATACGTATGTAGCGGTAAATTTCTACCTACTTCGTAATGTTTGAGCTTAACTCGTATTTGTTTGTTGAAAGCATGTTCACATATGTATACTTTGAGCTTCTCTGAGAGTCTAATGGAATTACAAACAAATTGTTCTTCGTTTTAAAAAGTTGTGTAAAATGATAGGTGACATGCTAGGCATATTGAACTTCGAATTTCGAAACGCTAATATCGATATATAGAACAATATTTTTTTTAAACTGTGGATCAATGTAAATGGTTGAAGTAGAAATAGCTCAAACAGTTGACCATCTCTGGTTTATCCAGCAAACAGTTGACCATCTCTGGTTTATCCAGCATTTTTGGCACGTTTTGTATGCAAATTAATTCAGTCAGTTTGGAAGAAGTTACTCTAAGAAGGCATAAAGTACAAAGTAAGAATGAGTGAACATTGATTTGATTAAGTAATATTTATTTCTATAGTACGCTGGTTCTGATAATACCTACTGGCATTCTATGAGTTGTTTATGAAATTCATTGTCTTAGGCAACTATCACATCAAAGAAAACTTGTAAAGATAATTATCTTGTCTGTTTTAGTCTATGAATTCGAAAATAGGGATGGCTAAACTCGGGCAATTTTTTTTTTGAAACAAACATAAAAGGTTTCCGCGTGTCTTCAAAACCACGTTATTTGAAACATGTAAAGTTCCTCTGATTTATAACGTTATTTGAAACATGTAAAGTTCCTCTGGTTTATAACGTTATTTGAAACATGTACAGTTCCTCTGGTTTATAACGTTATTTGAAACATGTAAAATTCCTCTGGTTTATAACGTTATTTGAAACATGTAAAGTTCCTCTGATTTATAACGTTATATGAAACATGTAAAGTTCCTCTGATTTATAACGTTATTTGAAACATGTAAAGTTCCTCTGGTTTATAACGTTATTTGAAACATGTAAAGTTCCTCTGGTTTATAACGTTATTTGAAACATGTAAAGTTCCTCTGGTTAATAACGTTATTTGAAACATGTAAAATTCCTCTGGTTTATAACGTTATTTGAAACATGTAAAATTCCTCTGGTTTATAACGTTATTTGAAACATGTAAAATTCCTCTGATTTATAACGTTATTTGAAACATGTAAAATTCCTCTGGTTTATAACGTTATTTGAAACATGTAAAGTTCCTCTGATTTATAACGTTATTTGAAACATGTACAGTTCATCTGATTTATAACGTTATTTGAAACATGTAAAGTTCCTCTGATTTATAACGTTATTTGAAACATGTAAAGTTCCTCTGATTTATAACGTTATTTGAAACATGTAAAGTTCCTCTGATTTATAACGTTATTTGAAACATGTAAAGTTCCTCTGGTTTATAACGTTATATGAAACATGTAAAGTTCCTCTGGTTTATAACGTTATTTGAAACATGTAAAGTTCCTCTGATTTATAACGTTATTTGAAACATGTACAGTTCATCTGATTTATAACGTTATTTGAAACATGTAAAGTTCCTCTGATTTATAACGTTATTTGAAACATGTAAAGTTCCTCTGAGTTATAACGTTATTTAAAACATGTAAAGTTCCTCTGATTTATAACGTTATTTGAAACATGTAAAGTTTCTCTGGTTTATAACGTTATTTGAAACATGTAAAGTTCCTCTGGTTTATAACGTTATTTGAAACATGTACAGTTCCTCTGGTTTATAACGTTATTTGAAACATGTAAAGTTCCTCTGGTTTATAACGTTATTTGAAACATGTAAAGTTCCTCTGGTTTATAACGTTATTTGAAACATGTACAGTTCCTCTGATTTATATTTTCTATTAGATGAACGTATATTACTTAAAAAAAAAAGTTACTTTTATTATTATTCTTGCAGAATTATCGAGTGTTCGAATCCCTACGATACAATTTTAATTGTAAGTGAGTTATTCGAATGATAAAAATTCCCTTAGCTTTGATAGTGGTTAGTAGAGCTCTGCTCATTGGTAACCTTTTCAATAGTTCAAAAGAAGGAACAGCAGCGTATAGCCTTAGCAGCGCTACCACAAATGCAAAATTCGATTACATGTTCGTTGCAAGTGCAGGTGAAAATGTTTTGAAGTCCAGAATCAGAATTATAATTATGGGCTTCATTTAGGATACAACAGTGTGTGTGAAATGGTATAACCCTATGCACCAACTGTACCTCTGAAAATGATTTTAAAATAACAAAGTACACACTTAATAGAAACACCTGAAACGAAGCTACAAACATCAAAATTCTCTGATAAGTAGATATGTGTTGAGAATCAGGCATTTTAATGTTAGCTTATCAGAACATAAAGGTAGTAAAATAACTTTGAAAACTCAAGTTTAACAATTGCAAAAAATATCCTTGAAACAGCAGTTTCAGCTACTTGAGGCATACATAATTATTAAATAGTGTAAATTTCTTTAAAAGTTATAAAATCATGGAGACCTCCTGCATCACACCAGAAAATCTTAAATTAATATCCATGAACTTAGTATTAAATAATTTAGTATCCTGTCATAAATATGATTAACTAACCTAATTATCTTAACTGATTCCACAACCTCCTAGATAAAGTTTTATATCCAGATTGTGTTTTTCCCAATAATATTCATGTAATAGCCTGTAAACGGTTAAGAGATATCAGTCAAATTGACGTCGCTCAGTGTCTTGTTTGTGTTCTGTTGTTTTAAATTTCAAGCCAATAGTAGTAGGTTCGTTTAGACCTATTGGACTGCAGTATGAGATGTCGATTTAAAATAACTTAAAATATCCTGAACAATTGTTTGGCTAATATTAAGAGTTAAATTCCTGCAGTAGGCACAGCGCTGATATTCCAATTTGCAGCTTTGTACTCATCTAACAACTTGTATTTAAAAAAACATTAAGAGTGTCGAACGGAAATATACCGTAAATAGAAAAATTTGTTGGAAGCATTTCTCCATGACGCATATAAACGACGAGTTAAGTTTTGTTTATTAGAGTAAATGGTAAGTGATGGTTCTTCAGGAACGAAGTGTTTTTGCTATAGCTTAACTTACTGAGAACTTTTAAATATGATATTGAGTTTCCAATCCTACACAGTTTCTTTCCATCTCAAATTAATTCATGAAAGTTGGTTAAACAGGTTTTACCTGTTGTGATAACACTGAAGATGAGTTGTTTTTTTGTCTTTAAAGTCCAATGTCCGAGATTAATTAAAATTCACTACCAACATATAAACAAGTTGTGCATACTTGGGCTTTTATTTGAATCTTTTGAATGTACTGAATGTCTAAGCTTGTAAATTCACTTCTAAAAATATCGAAATAATTCGGAGTTTCCACTTGAAGGCAAGTTAAATCATTCTCTTGTCTTCATTTTTTAATTTTTAACTTCGATGTTCATGTTCCAAACTGCTCCAGAGAGAACTGCGTCTTGGATCAATTTCTTTATATTATTTATATCAACTAACTAAGCTTGAGAAATACAAATAAAAAGTTTTGATAGTAACAGTAACAATTTAAAGACCTTGCATTTTTAATGTTAATATAGGTAATAAGTATGTGTACACTCTTTGTAAGGAAGACCGTTTCTTTCATTTTTAAAGACTTAATCATTTCGAAAGATCTTCTGAATTTAGGTCGGTCTTCATTTATCATAAAATAAAACCCAGTTGCGTGACAATATTTACTGGCAGTCGCTACATTACAGTATTAAGAAAGCATGTAAACAAATGTCTGGCTACACTTATTCGGCCATCTATGCTATTCAAGTATCATTACGCTACCAGTCAATAAATGCTCTATGAAATACAACAGCTGCTTTTTGAACTTTCTCCAATTTGTTATTACGCTTATAGAGAGACTGCATAGTGGTCTTCATTTTCCTGGTAATCTGAAGACGAGATACTTAATAATTGAAAAATACTTTGAACTCACCATAAATAGTTTAGATTGGTTCCCTTCCTTACAGCTGTTTGCAAAGATAGTAAAATATCATTTATAAAACAGCACAACATAACAAAGAAGGTTTCACATCAATATGGTCATTAAAGTTTATTGTTAAACAGCAATAAATCGGTGTTCCAGATTTACTACACATTTAAAAACAAGCAGCGCCATCTCTTAAATGATACTAAGAACAGATAAGTAAAGTGGTACATCTACCGATATAAAACTCCAGGTTGGAAATGAGAAAATCTATAACTGAAACAAATAAAAATGTTCAAGCTTTAGTTTCGAACTCAAACCATCACATAAGAATCTTGAACATCGATGTTACGTATATCATATCTTACAATGTCTCTAATGACCATTTCTTCATATAGAGAGCAATACAATGTCTCTAATGGCGATTTCTTCATATAGAGAGCAATACAATGTATCTA
The DNA here is from genome assembly GCF_004210375.1 of Tachypleus tridentatus. Classification (NCBI taxonomy): domain Eukaryota; kingdom Metazoa; phylum Arthropoda; class Merostomata; order Xiphosura; family Limulidae; genus Tachypleus; species Tachypleus tridentatus. The sequence continues at coordinate 32,462,432 of NC_134829.1, read as the reverse complement.
ATGACGATTTCTTCATATAGAGAGCAATACAATGTATCTAATGACGATTTCTTCATATAGAGAGCAATACAATGTCTCTAATGACCATTTCTTCATATAGAGAGCAATACAATGTATCTAATGACCATTTCTTCATATAGAGAGCAATACAATGTCTCTAATGACCATTTCTTCATATAGAGAGCAATACAATGTCTCTAATGGCCATTTCTTCATATAAAAGCAATACAATGTCTCTAATGACTATTTCTTTATATAGAGTGCAATACAATGTATCTAATGACGATTTCTTCATGCGGAGAGCAATACAATGTCTCTAATGGCGATTTCTTCATATAGAGAGCAATACAATGTATCAAATGACCATTTCTTCATATAGAGAACAACACAACGTCTCTAATGACTATTTCTTTATATAGAGAGCAATACAATGTCTCTAATGGTCATTTCTTCATAAAGAGAACAATACAATGTCTCTAATGACCATTTCTTCATATAGAGAGCAATACAATGTCTCTAATTGCCATTTCTTCATATAGAGAGCAATACAATGTCTTTAATGGCCAGTTCTTCATATAGAGAGCAATACAATGTCTCTAATGACTATTTCTTTATATAGAGAGCAATACAATGTATTTAATGACGATTTCTTCATACGGAGAGCAATACAATGTCTCTAATGGCGATTTCTTCATATAGAGAGCAATACAATGTATCAAATGACCATTTCTTCATATAGAGAGCAATACAATGTCTCTAATGGCCATTACTTCATATAGAGAGTAATACAATGTCTCTAATGGCCATTTCTTCATATAGAGAAGAATACAATGTCTCTAATGACTATTTCTTCATATAGAGAACAATACAATGTCTCTAATGGCCATTACTTCATATAGAGAGCAATACAATGTCTCTAATGACCATTTCTTTATATAGAGAGCAATACAATGTCTACAATGGCCATTTCTTCATATAGAGAACAATACAATGTCTCTAATGACTATTTCTTTATATAGAGAGCAATACAATGTCTCTAATGATCATTTCTTTATATAGAGAGCAATACAATGTCTCTAATGACCATTTCTTCATATAGAGAGCAATACAATGTCTCTAATAGTCATTTCTTCATAAAGAGAGCAATACAATGTCTCTAATAGTCATTTCTTCATATAGAGAGCAATACAATGTATCTAATGACGATTTCTTCATAAAGAGAGCAATACAATGTCTCTAATGGCCATTTCTTCATATAGAGAGCAATACAATGTCTTTAATGACCATTTCTTCATATAAAGAACAATACAGTGTCTCGACCATTTCTTCATATAGAGAGCAATGCAATGTTTTTAATGGCCATTTTTTTCATATAGAGAGCATTACAATGTCTCTGATGACCATTACTTCATATAGAGAGCAATAATATGTCTCTAATGACCATTTCTTCATATCATTGACATGGATGTTACGTATATCATATCTTCAAACTTTGAGCAATACAATGTCTCTAATGACTATTTCTTCATATAAAGAGCAATACAATGTCTCTAATGACCATTGCTTCATATAGAGAGCAATACAATGTTTCTAATGGCCATTTCTTTATATAGAGAGCAAAACAATGACTCTGATGACCATTACTTCATATAGAGAGCAATAATATGTCTCTAATGACCATTCCTTCACATATAGAGCAATAATATGTCTCAAATGACCATTCCTTCACATATAGAGCAATACAATGTCTCTAATTACCATTTCTTCATGAATAGAGCAATACAATGTCTCTAATGACGATTTCTTCATACAGAGAGCAATACAATGTCTCTAATGACTATTTCTTCATATAATGAGCAATACAATGTCTCTAATGGCCATTTCTTCACATATAGAGCAATACAATGTCTCTAATGGCAATTTCTTCACATATAGAACAATACAATGTCTCTAATGACCATTTCTTCACAAAAAGAGCAATACATTGTCTCTAATGACCATTTCTTCATATAGAGAGCAATACAATGTCTCTAATGACCATTTTTTCCTATCATTGATTTTATCTCAGATTATCAACTGTGGATTAATTTCAGTTCTAAGTGTTTACGGATCCTGTAGAGAATAAAGTCAAACAGCTTGGTGCAATATTAGCTTAGAAAACGAGAAGCTGATGGAGTCCATCTGGATTCCACAAGTAATTATAAAACTCCTTAGTTTGGTGTATACATCTCACAACGAAGTAGTTTTGGCGTTGAGAGAAATCCCCAAGAGACAGACACAATAGTGATAGAGATTCATTAACAGAGAGAAACAATAGTGGTAGAGATTAATTAACATCGTGAATAAATAATAGAGAATCCAATGATAACAATGGACTACGTCATAATTATGTAAGCATGCTGTTTCCTAACTCAAACAAACGCCATCCTGGCTGTCTGAAGATTTAGAACAAAAATAGCTTATTTTTAAAAAAAATAATCCCAAATATTAGTGTACTTAACAGGTACAGGTTTGTTTTTTCTGTAATGGCTGGAATATATTTTTATGGAAAGTGATTTTGTATGTTGAAGTGTAATAATCAGAAACAGCAGCTGCTTCCTGTAATGTTTCAACTTTCTTTTCATCCAAGTAAGTTTTGAGGTCGTTACCTGTACAATGTTTAAATTCCTCAATTAGGCATAACTGTTTTAGTTTACACAAAATGTTGCCAGTATGCGTAGAATTACGCCATCGATCAAAACAAACCTTTGTTTTGTGGGGGAATTACGTGTGAGTTTGATTTTCTTGTGTGCAATAACCTAAAAACTTTTGTTGATAAGTTGGTTTGTTGGTTTTGAACTTCGTGCAAAGCTACACGAGGGCTATCTGCGCTAGCTTTCCCTGATGTAGCAGTGTAAGACTAGAGGGAAAACAGCTAGTCATCACCGCCCACTACCAACTTTTGGACTTCTCTTTTACCAACGAATAATTGTAATTTAGGGACGGATAGTGCAGATAGCTCTCGTGTAGCTTTGCGCTATATTCAAAACAAACCAAACCAGAATGTCATAGCCACAGACTGTTTATTAATTGTCGTTGTTCTTTACAGAATAAGAGCTGGTGACCTCATACATAAACTTGATTTGCCAAGCTTTTTTTCTGAGTGCTTGTTAAGGGTTTAATTCCCCCCGGTGGCTCAGCGGTATGTCTGCTGACTTGCAACGCTAAAATACGTGTTTCGATACCCGTAGTGGGCAGAGCACAGATAGCCCATTGTGTAGCTTTGTGCTCAATTCAAAACAACAATAATAAGGGCTTAGAAGGAAGAGAGCTGTTGGAAAAAATATGTGACTGTTTGTAATAAAGTATTTTTTATGTAGTTGTTGTTAAATAAACAAACACAAAAATCGTAAAAATACGAATGTTAATGCTTTTTTTTCTTTCACAAAAGTAAATAAAACTGAAATATTTATCAACATATTAACATTTTTCATAAAGCATGAGACGTTTCACAAATAGTTTGAAAAGTTCAGACACAATATTTGCAGAAGATCTTTGGATATCTTGCTTCGCAAGAAATGTATTGTCGAAGTCTCAACCGAGACTGCTGGAGGCCAGAAGGGTTCAGTTTCTGCTTACCTTAGGAATTAAATTCTTCCCGGTAGAAGTTGTTGACCCTTGAGTCTGTGACTTCTTGTTGGAGGTAGGTAGCTCTTGCATAGGGCTAACAACCAACAAAAAAACTCTACAGAAACACCCCCACGGTTTCAGCGTAGATAGCCCTCGAATAGCTTTGCGCGAAATTCAACACTCCTCGACTATAATTGTCAAAGGCATACCGTCCACCTTCCGGCAACCTAACATTGCCAAAGAATTTAAAAAATCTTTTTTTTTGGTTCAGGTTTTCTTAATGGTGTCGCAAGACTGCCCAAAGAAGGTATAGTTATTAATACAAAACGCCCGTGACACTACATACATAACACACCTGAAGCTCTGGCCAACATCAACTTTTAACAGAGCATCAATTTCTGTTCACGTTCCTGGAGCAACACCATCCATATCTGTTGTGGTTATCCGTGTAGTGTAGATGGATATCTCAAAAGACGAAATACGCGAAAAGCTTGAACCTCAAGGATTGGAGCCAGTTACCACTGAATGCATTCAGTCGTTCAAAACAAGTAAGTTAACTTCAATAACTCGTTGACCTTTACAGGACAAAGTCAAGGCAAACCTACTCGTCAAAGAAAGACTAAACCTGTGGTTTTCACATCACAGAGTTGAACCCGTCAAACAACGACGAGGCAAATCAGTTTTGCAGTGTTTTAACTACAAAAAATTCGGCCACACCAAAGTTACGTGCACGACAACGATACGTCACGTTAAGTGCAGCAGTCTTCACCCTGTTGCTGAATCCCCGAAACCACGCCAGAAGATGTGTTGCATCAACTGCCAGGGCCCACATGCTGCCTCATTTAATGCGTGCCTCAAGTTTCATCAAGAAGTCTACCTCAGGAAAAATTAAGGACGACCAGCACATACTACTTCCACCACGAATGAACATTCTAGCAGAAGTCAAGCAAAATAGGTAAGTCCACTTTTCTCACTAGGAAAGGCATCACCTGTGGTGGTAGAGAAAACCCCACAAGTCACGAAACCACAACAATATCCACAACATCCTATACAGAAGCTACTCGTATGGACAAAAAACACCAACACAGGGAGAAGACAAGATACTGTATCGACCAAGGGCTCTTTAACCGAGTCGTCGACTGATGTTATTGTGGCAGCATCTAAAGATCCACAACTAGGGCGCACATTCTACACCCACGTCTGCCACACTACAAACTTTTATTTTAAACTGGTCGGGAACCCCATAACCACGAGAAACTACTTCGCCAGCAGGTATAATAGAGAAATCAAGAGGTTCAGGTAAGTACTGGTTTCAGTTTTACACACTGACATACAAAGAGGCTTACACCACAAGAAGTTTGAATTCTACGAAACTTGCAGTAAATATGGCATAAACATATTTACTCTAAACGAAAACTCTGATTTCAGGCTACTCGGTTACACTATCACCTCCATACCAAAAGCAGCGAATATAATAATAAACGTGATAGTATATATAAAAATGGTGTTACAGCGACACACTATAAGACAAAGTAACAACGAAATTCTAGTTTGCCAAATCAAACCTGCTAATGCAATAGCATTCACGCTAGTCGCCATATATGCATCCCCTTGGACTATACGGAACTACGAGTTTATTTCGAGACATTCTATCCAGAAATATAACGGTTATATTCTTAGATAATTTTAATTCAAAACATACCAAACATATCACGCCCATTTAAACTAGAGGCGAGCGTGCCCTATGGGTCCTCCATCAGCCTACTTTTATATATTATTTACGTAAACGACATCCCGTTCCCAAACCTCTGGTGTATCCTTATGTCACAATATGCTGATGAGTAGCTGTTTGAAGCACGTCAAGAAACCCATTGATTGCTACAAGCAGAGTTCAAACTTCTTTTAACCATATAACTGTATGACGTCACAAGTGATGAGTAGCTGTTTGAAGCACGTCAAGAAACCCATTGATTGCTACAAGCAGAGTTCAAACTTCTTTTAACCATATAACTGTATGACGTCACAAGTGATGAGTAGCTGTTTGAAGCACGTCAAGAAACCCATTGATTGCTACAAGCAGAGTTCAAACTTCTTTAACCATATAACTGTATGACGTCACAAGTGATGAGTAGCTGTTTGAAGCACGTCAAGAAACCCATTGATTGCTACAAGCAGAGTTCAAACTTCTTTTAACCATATAACTGTATGACGTCACAAGTGATGAGTAGCTGTTTGAAGCACGTCAAGAAACCCATTGATTGCTACAAGCAGAGTTCAAACTTCTTTAACCATATAACTGTATGACGTCACAAGTGATGAGTAGCTGTTTGAAGCACGTCAAGAAACCCATTGATTGCTACAAGCAGAGTTCAAACTTCTTTTAACCATATAACTGTATGACGTCACAAGTGATGAGTGGCTGTAAACTCAAACAAAACATAAACAATTATATTCTGTTGATGCTTTAAAATAAAAAAAGAAACGCTGATCCAAACAAAATTAAACCTGTTAGGCTCCGACATCATATTCACTAAGTCCATAAAATTTCTCGGTATCACCTTCAATTGGTCACTAAACTGGACAGATCACTTTGGCAGAATGTGTAAATATGTTAACCAACGCATCACTTTTCTTAGAGAAACCGACGACATTCACGAAGGTTCCTTCATATCCATTTATATATCATATATCAGACCACTTATTAAATATGGCTGTATGGTCACGTGCATCATGCCCAACAACCTTATGCAAAAATTCGAAGCCTTAGAATGTCAAGTAGTTCTTATAGCTAACCGATTACCGAGGTACACTCCCCCGAGTTACCTCGAGTCACTCGGGACATTACTTAAATTCAGGGACAGAATCCGAAATCTAGCTGAAAACTTTTATCAAACAGCTAGCTCACGAAACAGTTCTTAACTTTGGCTGCAACACCTGACATATGATGCACCCACCAGTTTCCTTACTTTATTTGCAATATGTAGTGTATTAACCATCAATGTTTCCAATTTTCATTTCAGGTACATAACTCTGGCACTTCCCGAATAGCTAATCCGACATCCGGGGAGTAAAAGTGGGTTTTGTCGGGGTTCTCCCGTTTCCTCCACATTCAATTCTAGACATAGGATCCACAGATCCCGCACTGCCTTGAAGGACTCTAAGTTCCACATTGGCCGCTGAGTTTGTGATAGCCACCGGTAACCATCGTCGGTTTTTCCGCTAATGCTTTCTTACTTACTAATCCAAATAATCACTTAAACAAAGCCCCCATGGTATCTAAAAAACAGGCCCAGCATGGCCACGTGGGTTAAGGCATTTGACTCGTAATCCGAGGGTCGCGGGTTCGAATCCCCGTTGCACCAAACATGCTCGCCATTTCAGCCGTTGGGACATTATAATGTGTCGGCCAATCCCACTATTCGTTGGTAAAAGAGTAGCCCAAGAGTTGGCTGTAGGTGTTGATGACTAACTGCCTTCCCTCTAGTCTTACACTGCAAAATTATGGACGGCTAGCGCAGATAGCTCTCAAGTAGCTTTGCGCGGAATTAAAAAAAACAACTTTTCCTAATAATTGGCTTTTCCATACTAGAATCGCACTGATTTTATCTCTTCAATTTCCCTCTTGTGAAAAATCAGAAACTTAAAATAGCTTCTAAGTTAGTTGTTGCAATATTTTAAAAATGTATTTTACTTTTTCGTTGGATATACAGAGTTTTAACCACCAATAAAAGAAAACAACGAAATAGTTTTTGTTACCTCTAACCGCTACCTGTGACAGATCTATAGCTCTCATCGGTACAACGTTAACCATGAGAAACCATTTTCCCGAAAACAAAAGTAAGCTATTCTGAGTGTATATATATAAACGTATCTGGCTGTTCACGTATCTTATATCTCGATGTTACATGCTTCATAAGCTTTCCTGGAAAACAACGGTTTATATATCCTAATGTAGTTATAGACAGCTTGCTTCACAACTTTATGTAAAACTACACAAGAGCTATTTACGAATAGCCATTTCTTATTTTTAGTTTACAGAATAGAAAGCAGTTAAGAAAACCAACAGTTGAAGAGGTCGTTTTTGAAGCAACGAATAGAAAAAAACTTTGTATCCTCAGATTCACCCACCAGACACTGTTTACGCAGCCACGCCCTGTCCAGGTACTTATAACAAATAACAGGTACTTATATCAAACCTATGTATAATATATTTTAACGTGGACCTCTCCTTACCAGTATTTGCTCTTCTGCTTCCTTTTTAGCATATTCGACAGATTTTTTTGCCACAATTTGTGGCTCACATGGTAAAATAAGACATTCGTCACCATCATATTCTGAGATTGTTCGATTGTATAGTGTTTTGGGATTTCTTCTGCTTTTCTGTTAATCCAAAACACCAAATTCAACAAAATGTAAAATCTGAATGGTTATAGTCAAGAAGACTTTTCTATTAAGAAGTTTATTTGAAACTATCGTAACAAAAGTTGTCGCTTTATTAATAAAAATATCTTTTAGAAAGCAAGAGAAAGTCGCATGTTAAAAACGAACAGATAGCTACGACTGAGGTTTGTTCACTATTACTCATATCTCAACAAACCAATACATAAAAAGCGATTATCTTAGCCTTTCCAGATTCTCAAGTTTGTGAAATGTATGTATAATATATACATATATATATATATACACTTTGTTTTATTTCGAAAACTACTGTACAATGTTTTGAAATAATTTATAAATTTAGTATTAATTATTATAGGTTATAACATGTTCTCACCTCTTCTACTTGTAACTGATGTAATGTATGTATATATTTATTTTAATATCAGTTTTTGTTTTAGTTAAATATATATTTACAAATGTATGTAACTTATATTGTTAAGTGTGTACTACGAAAGTCCTACTTGTTCTTTAAATTTGTAAAACAGCCTCGAGCGTAAAAATCAACAATGTACGATGTGTTTATATAAAGTACTACTGATTGCTAGTATTGTTGCTTGCTGAATTTTCTAGAATCTCACTCTAAAGTTTATAAATCTCAACACACGGATAGACAGTGTAATGTTGTTGTTATGCTATAGTCAATATACTATAAGCCTCGGAGTCCATAAGTGTTATAAACGCTTATTAATCGGTAAACTAGAGATATTTGACCAGAAACGTTTATGGATTTCGAACATTACAAACCGTTTAACTTCAAAGAATTAACTTCGGACATTAGTATTCCTACAAGGTTATTAGATATTTTCGTGAAAAACTTGCGTGTACTCAGTAAAGAAGCTCGCTAGTTTCACCGTCAAGTGAATTGTACCTGTGTATTAAAATAAACATAATTTGTTCCTCGTGAATCGTCGATAAAATATTCAGTTCCGGACTGGCTAGAGGACTTTTGTGTATAAATTATTATTTGTAATAACTGTTATTATAAATTTATTGTTGTTCGTATATTAAATTATATTTGTATTAAGAATAAAAACTGTGTGTATCAATCCTGTTCGCAAATATCATAAATATGATCAACATTCAATTAACTTATAACTTTCAGTATATTCGAAACCGTAGTTAACATACGTTACATAATAAATTGGTGACTTGTCCGGGAAAAATTATGATATGTAACATAATAAACTGGGGCCTCATCCGTGATCTGAATAAGTGACAAAATTCGATATAAATTCAAATCAGTTTATATTATGCATTTGATCGAGGTTTTTAAATCACTCTTCCTCAAACAACTATAAAGATATAACAAAAGTAAACTGCTCTAAATTACCAAAACTTTAGAAAACAAATCTATGAGAAAAAATGAACTAAAAAGCGTGTTATTATTATTGAATTGTATTATTATTGAATTGTATTATTATTGAATCACTGTCAAATGATAATTTGTTGTCTGAAGAAGCGTTAGGGAAATATTATAGTAGCCAATCATAGTTAAGTGATAGAGATAAGTTAGAAATCCAGCTAAAACTCAAACAAATCGAGATTCAACAAGCCCGTACAGAAGCAGAGAAAGAGCAAGCCTGTATCGAAACTGAAAAAGAAAATAAACGCCTCGAAGCCGAACAAGTTTGTATCAAAGCAAAGAAAGAAATTAGACTGATAGAAATGGACTTTAGACTCAACTTCAGTCGATCAAGGGAAAATTATAACTTTGAACTCAACCGTTATATTAAAATACCACAATTTAATGAAAATGAAGTTGATAAAAACTTCCAACATTTTCATAAGGTTGCTCAAACAATGGAAACGACCCACTGGAAAATAGTCATTATTACTATTACAAAGTGATTTAACTGGTAAAGCACAAGAAGCTTGTGCTGTTCTCTTCCTAGAAGGAGCCCAGCATGGCCAAGCGTGTTAAGGCGTTCGACTCGTAATCCGAGGGTCGCGGGTTCGAATCCCGGTCGCACTAAACACACTAGCCCCTTTCAGGCGTGGGGGCGTTATAATGTGACGGTCAATCCCACTATTCGTTGGTAAAAGAGTAGCCCAAGAGTCGGCGGTGAGTGGTGATGACTAACTGCCAACCCCGTAGTCTTACAATACTAAATTAGGGTCGGCTAGCGCAGATAGCCCTTGAGTAGCTTTGCGCGAAATTTAAAAAACAACAAACAACAACTCGCTAGAAGATTACACCAATTATAACAAGGTTAAAGCAGCTGTTCTAAAAGCATATGAGTTAGTATCGGCAGCTTATCGCCAAAAGCTTAGAAGCTATCACAAGATAGTCAAAGTTATATAGGATTTACATGTTAGGAATAATTTCAACAAAATAAGACAATTATTTTTAATTGAGGAATTTTGACGACCTCAAAACTTACTTGGATGAAAAGAAACTTGAAACACTACATTTTTCCGATGATAACAGTTTAACACATGAACTCACTTTTCATTTAAAAGAATTCCTGTATCTATTCAATCCACTAGAGCTAAAGATTCTTCTACAAATATCTATTATCTCTAGTTCAAAATCTTTTGACAGTCAAAATAAAACTTTATCAAATTTTCAAAACCTGTTTGCCATTTTTGTAAAAAAAAAATTGTCATGTTATGTCTGTTTGAAAAGAAAATAAGAAAAGGAGGCAAGACCCAGTGTGTCCACATATAACCAGATCATCATATGACGTTGACTTGGCCACTGATATAAAGGTTGATGCAGTTAAAAAAGGTATTTATACTTTTTCTGTCTGTTGATTCTGTGTCTTTGACAAACAGTAATGCTAATTCCTTACTCATAAGTATCCTACGTATATATTAGAAATGAATGGAACTCGTACTGTTAAATGTGTATTGCGAAATTCCCGCTTATTCCCTAAATTTGTAAAAGATTCTCGAGTGTAAGAATCAACAATGTACGATGTGTGTATGTAAACACTAGTGGCTGTCAATATTGCAACCAACTTAAATTTCGAAAACCTCTTCTAATGAGGGAGCTAGAACTATATAAGAACGTTCAAAATAAGGTGTATATTTCTATACAGTTCTATTTAATATCTTTTTTTTTTTTAACTGGAAGTTTGAAGCTTAATTAGTAGAAATCCTAGAGAGGCTTCATTTCTATTTTCAGAAATTGAAGGGTCACTCACTACCTTCCCACAACTGGCTATAGACAGTGAAAGGCAGTAGAAGCTGAGACTTTATGGGTGTAAATACAAAGCTTCGTACCCTTATTTAATTTTTTTATGATTTTCCATGACGTTGACTAGATTGACATTGGAGTTTGGATTTTATGTGATAGATGGGATATCCACAACGCATTGTATGCTATTACCACAGACATTATCTGTTATGACAATATGTTGACAACCTAGACTGATAACGGTATTGTGATATATATATATACACATAAAATTTACTCAAAGTTTGTTTCATTTTCTTATCACCTTAGCCTATCAACCAGCGTATCCAAGGAAATTATTGTTCCCTGTTGGTCTGCCATGGCGATTTTTTGACATTAAAAAAGTGCTCTCTTTGAATTCTCCAACTTGGCATTACATTTGGTACAAATGGTTTTCCCGTGTATCATACAGAGCCAAACACTAAGTCTAGTCAAAGGTAACCAGTCTGTTAGATCCTTATGAGATTTCTATGGAAGTTCAGTATTCTCTGGGTCACTTGGTAAGCGGCATTTTTACTTTAACTAAAACATAGGTCCCTATGCTGATCCTATCTTCCAGAAATCTAACATCAAGGTTGGGGTGTCCTCACTGATTGTAAACACAAGGGAGGGTGATGGAGAAGAAAACCCGTAAGCTAGTTTGCTTGCCTGTTCTGCCATCGTGGTGTGGTGATGAAAGGACTTCCACTTTGACAGTCGCAGTCATAACTTCAGTTCCATTAGGGATCACATCATTCCTTTGTTTTACAAGGACCTGGTTGACTTTCAAGAGGATCCAAGATCCAGAAAATGTTAGCCTAGGAATATAGTGCTCTTATCAAAGATGATAACACATGTAAAACAGTCTTTTACTCTATGTCTTCATTTGATATAATCAGCAGAAGTAATCATGAGAGCTGAATTACTTTGGTATCAAAAAAGTTGTAGTCGTCATCATTCCTTCCAATGGTTTTATTTTAGGAGGTCTTTCCATTGCCAGTATGTCCTGTAAGCACACATCTTTATCCATTGGCTTAGCTTATTATAAATTAGCAGATCTTCCAGAGTCTCAGATTCAACAGTATCATCAGCTCCCTCACTCAAGAAAATAGTTTTGAACATCTTGGACGAATTTTGTAATTTCAAAAGGCAGTGAAGAGCCCATTGGAATGAAAAAAAAAAAAGCTTTCATAGTTGATAATACAGTAATTTTTTGTTTAATTTCGCGCAAAACTACACGAGGGCTATCTGCCCTAGGCTTTCCTAATTTAGCAGTGTAAGACTAGAGGGAAGGCAGTTAGTCATCACCACCCACCGTCAACTCTTGGGCTACTCTTTTACCAACGAATAGTGGGACTGAACGTCACATTATAACGTCCCCACGACTGAAAAGGTGAGCATGTTTGGTACAACGGGGATTCGAATCCGCGACCCTCAGATTACGAGTCGAACGCCTAAACCTACCTGACCAATACAGTAAATATAACCACAGATAGTTAAGCAGAGAGTCTGGAACCAAATGCATGTTTGAACAAATTTTACTTGGTCAAAATTTAACTGAATATGTAAGAAAGTCGAAACGTGGTTACTCTGTAGCTATGATGCAAGGTAAAGTCCAAACAATATATTTTTTGGGCTTTGCATGTACTCATGTATTATATCACCCATAGAACTTGCACCCTGAGAACGTGAGAACTTCCTGATCCACAGGTTTATGTGGATCTCTGATTGGATCATGTATATCTCTATTATTCCTATTTACTTGGCAACTAGAACAAACAATGTACTCTCTGAACTAGTTCTAACCATTACATTTAACTATTAGCCTCTATAAATGTATTTATTTTCATTCCTCTGGAACGTTCTTTCACTTACAACTTGAGAACTAGTTTTTGATACAATTCATAAAATTTTCGCCATGATGCAGTTTCTTTCTGCTTCTTTTTAGTACACTTACAATCCATATCATCCCTCGATATTAAATCACTTATTGAAGCAATGTTGTGAAAATATTTTAAAACTGTGTATTTATTAAATATATTTCAACCTAAACATCTGAAAATATTCCATTACAACCAAATAAAACACCGGATTCGCCAAATATATGTAGTATATTCATTATTACATCTAAGGTACTGTCTGTGAATTTTACTTATTACTGTTAATTTCACGTGTTCATTAATATTTCAGGTTTATTTAACTGAAATACTTTCTGCACATATGAATAAAAATAAATAACACTGTGTTCTCTCCCAGTTGTAATGGAGTCTTATTATGATTAGCTCTTCCATTAAAATTTCTTAACTTCGTAGAATTAATAAAAATATCAGGTGAACTCTATTTTCAAATAAGACCTTCCAGGTAAGTTACCACAGTTAACCTTATTCTCTTCATTTTCAATGTCAGAATCTTTTGTGTTCATGCATTTGATGTTTACTGACTGCTTTTTTTCTGTGTAACTGATTTAGTTGTGTTATACACTCATCATAGATGACTTTATCAAATGTTCTTATACGTGTGTAAGGCCACACATATATTATTATATACATTTAATACCAATACACATGAACAGATAGCTTATATAACAGGTTGTTTTTAAAATAATTGTTTTAATAAACTTATCTGAGTATTTTCTACAGCTACATCTCAGTAAATATGTTATTACCATTTAGGAGCCATCAAACTGAGCTCAGTCTTATTTCAAGCATCACAAAATAAATAATCATGTCCAAACTTATTCGAACTCACACTTTTTAAATTAAAAGTCTAATTAAATAGGACTAGTATTTGTGTCTGTCACTGTTGTACCTCAGCATCGACCCAGAGAAAAATACAACTCCCTTATTCTTAATATAATTAGCCGATTTCCAAAGTACATAGGTAATTAACTAGTGAGTACTGTGTGGATTGCACAACAGGGTTATCACCACTCAACTAGATTGTGAAAATGCTTCTAATGAAACACTGCATAATGATTCACATCACAATTTTCTTTTAGTGGTCCAAAAAACCAATAGTTGTGGACTTTTCAGTCACTGATTTTTCACTTAGATAACTATGCCAGCTTATGAAGTAATTTAAGTAGTAATCACAAAATGTAATGCTTACATCACATTGTAAAATAATATATGAAGTTTATAAACCATTGATCACAAAACCTTTTCAACTGAATTTTTAAACATTTATAAACCAACTTCAGTTAGCAAACTGTTCATATAATTATATGTATTCACTCCAACTGTTTTAGTTTCATGTTATCGAATAATAATTCTATGGTATTGCGCATACATGTTATTATATATCACTATTCACATCTAGGGAAGTAAAGTCATGACATCCTTTTCAAACTCATGACTGTTCTATCTGGTAATAATTGAATACAGTGAGATTTACATCACCACCTAATAGCTCAATAAAGAGATTTATATAATTTCAGTCAATTTCCTTTCAACAACCTGACTATTCTGGCTGTTGACAATCATGTATTAGTCTTACAGAACAGTCCGTAAATTATGCGAGATAACACTGTCTGATAGCTCAATAACCAAATAACACTGTCTGATATCTCAATAACCAAATAACACTGTCTGATATCTCAATAACCAAATAACACTGTCTGATAGTTCAATAACCAAATAACACCACTTTCTTTAAATCACTGGTTGTTCGACCTAAGAATATCATAACTGCATTAATCATCTAATACCACACAATGTCGTACACATATTGTATTTCAAAATATAGTCCAACAGCTCGGAAAGCAAGTATCATAACACCCTGTCAAGCCTTAGTCACTCACTCTACTGATTGTCCTTTATGCTGTGTTCTGCATACGTTTACACGCTTTGCTTCTTCAGTAACTCTCATGTTAATTGGTCAGTCTACAACTTGTTCCCATGTTACTTCTACATGCCACAACTAGACTTACTCTCCACACTTAAACATTCTTTTTTTATGAGTCTTTTAATGGCACTTATTCTGTTTTTAAGTAACCATTCCCAATTGTTGACTATTGTCGACTTCAATCACTCCACATTATCATTTATACTTTGATATCTTGTCGTAAGGGAGAACATACATCACATCAACAGCAAGGAGTACTTCCCATCCAAATATGAACATGCTTGCCTCACAGCTTGTTGCTCTGTATGCCATAATGGTATATGGGAAGTGTCCATCCCAATAAGTTTGACTGGAATTAACAATTGTTGTGACCGTCTACTTCGTAGTCTATTACTCCAGATAAGGTAAATCAGTGAAGTACATGTCTTCAAGACTTTCCATAACTAAGCTAACAGGTGGTTGTTACAACTGCCTCTCTAATTGTGTGGCTTTTTTATAATGCTCCAAACTGTGCTATTCCTCGCTTAACCAACACATCAGTGATTGAGTGTACCAATGTATTGACAAATGGATAAGACTTGGCCTACTTGGTTAAGAAAATTATAATGATGAGTATGCAATAATGACCTATCTAGATTAGAACAGCAGTATTTAAGAGTATCCTCTGCAAAACAGTTCTCTGTTGGAGTTTACTCCATCTTTGTTAGTTCTTTTGCTGTCCAGCACTTTACATTATTCACACAACATCATATATCTTAACTCAAATGCAACCAAATGAGTCAGTTATCAAGTTTGTGTAATACGTTAGTCCTCCGGTCTTTGTGTTGTGCAAGGTTTCTTGAATCTCTTAAACAGTACTACTAGAACCACTATCTGCATCACTGTTAGAGAATGGTACTACTAGAACCACTATCTGGAGCACTGTTAAATAATGGTACTACTAGAACCACTATCTGTAGCACTGTTAGAGAATGGTACTACTAGAACCACTATCTGTAGCACTGTTAGAGAATGGTACTACTAGAACCACTACCTGTAGCACTGTTAGAGAATGGTACTACTAGAACCACTATCTGCAGCACTGTTAGAGAATGGTACCACTAGAACCACTATCTGCAGCACTGTTAGAGAATGGTACTACTAGAACCACTATCTGCAGCACTGTTAGAGAATGGTACTACTAGAACCACTATTTGTAGCACTGTTAGAGAATGGTACTACTAAAACCACTACATTAGATCTAGAATGTTTGCACAATCCTCAACTGGTAAACTCAGATCTGTTAGTAGCCACGTAATTGCTTACAGCCTTCGTGTAAAGCAGCCCTAGCATTACCTTTAGCATTGGCTACTTCCAAATTGCTTACCTCACCAGTACCCTTCCAGTATACAGCTAGTGAACCAATTGTTGATAATTACAAATAACACTCTGACTTCATCCTTTATCAGACAGATAAATACCCAAGCTAGTGCAGCTCCTAGAAGCTGAAGAATAAGATTCAAGATCAAAATATTTATGTAAAAACAGCTGATTCGGATTGAAAAAAATTTTATGTAAAGGAGCGAACAACATTTCGACCTTCTTCGGTCATCGTCAGGCTCACAGAGGTAACTAACCGATAGCTGACCACATGTTTGAAGGGGGTTGTGTAACTGAGTGTAGGAATGTAGAGGGCCTGCTTAGATGTTTGATTATATTTATTAATATCGATATAAAGGTGTTCCTTTGTATTGGTTTAATTTGGGCTTAAGTTGTTATATAGGGAAGGCTTCTTTAATTTTGCGTTTGTTTATGTTTGTTTGTTTATTTAGTATTTGAGTGTTTTCTATGGTTATGTTGTGTTTATTTGACTTGCAGTGTTTGAAAACGTGTGAAGGTGACTTTTTATGTTCTTTGAATCTGGTTTCCATTTTTCTACTTGTTTCTCCAATATAGAAGTCGTGGCAGTTATCACATTGTATTTTATAAATAATGTCGGTGTTGTGTTTGTCAGTGTAGTTTTTACACAGCATAGACATTAGTTTTGTGCCTGGTTGTTGAATCAATTTAGTATTAACTGGAATGTCATATTTTGTTACTAGTTTTTGCCAAATGTTGGCTATTTTTCTGCTAATGTCGGGAATATATGGTATGCAACAGTATATGGTTTCGTGATTTTTTAATTCGTGGGGTATATTCACTTTTGTTAGTTGATTTTGCTTTTTGTCTAGGTGTGTGTGTATAATGTTTTCTACTGTTTGTGGAGGAAACTTATTGATGTTAATGAAGTATTGTTTTATTTTGTCTAATTTGTCGTTAATTTTATCTGGTGAGCATAGTTTTATGGCTGTGTTTATTTGGTTTCTTAGTATGTTGAGTTTTTGTTTTGTTTCATGTGTCGAGTCTCAAGGAATGTATAGTCCAGTATGGGTGATTTTTTGGTGGATTTCTGTTTTAAATTGTGTATCGGTTCTTGTAATTTTAAGATTAAGAAATGATATTTGATTGCTTCCTGTTCACATGTGAAGTTGATGTTGGAATATATATGAAAAAATTAAGTGTGTGTTCTGTAGCTGTGAATCCCGCAATCGTGTTATCTACATATCTGTACTAGTATAGTGGTGGATGTAATGCTATAATAAACACAACATGACCATAGAAAATACCCAAATATTAAATAAAGAAACAAACATAAACAAACGCAAAATTAAAGAAGCCTTACTTATACAACAACTCAAGCCCAAAATAAACAAAGGAACACCTTTATATCTATATTAATAAATATAATGAAGCATCTAAGCACGCCCTCTACGTTTTGACACTCAGTTACACAACCCCCTTCAAACATGTGGTCAGCTATCGGTCAGTTACCTCTTTCTTTCTTTGTGAACCTGACGATGACAGAAGAAGATCGAAACGTTGTTCGCTTCTCTACATAAAATATTTTCTCAACCCAAACCAGCCGCTTTTACATATATATCTTTCCCTACAAGTGGGTTTTCTCGTCATCACTGATTAATAAGATTCAAGGCTCAAAATGCTAAAAAGTGGGTTTGATACCGATGGTGAGTACAGCAAAGATATTCCATTACGTAACTTTGTGCTTAACATCAAGAAAAACAAACGAGGTCAATTTTGCTTCTATAACCACATTACATGAAACTGATGTGCTAGACTTTCTCCTGAATAAGACACATAACACACCTTTTGTATATAGAAGTTCTGTTATTCCTTGTACTACATACATTCATGCAATCCACTGTTGCTGTAGCTGACCTGGCTAATAGTGGATGGCTCTCCCATAGAATACTACATACATTGATGCAATCCACTGTTGCTGTAGCTGACCTGGCTGATAGTGGATGGCTCTCCCATAGAATACTACATAC
Organism: Tachypleus tridentatus; assembly: GCF_004210375.1. Taxonomy (NCBI): domain Eukaryota; kingdom Metazoa; phylum Arthropoda; class Merostomata; order Xiphosura; family Limulidae; genus Tachypleus; species Tachypleus tridentatus. The sequence continues at coordinate 32,444,015 of NC_134829.1, read as the reverse complement.
ATTGATGCAATCCACTGTTGCTGTAGCTGACCTGGCTGATAGTGGATGGCTCTCCCATAGAATACTACATACATTGATGCAATCCACTGTTGCTGTAGCTGACCTGGCTGATAGTGGATGGCTCTCCCATAGAATACTACATACATTGATGCAATCCACTGTTGCTGTAGCTGACCTGGCTGATAGTGGATGGCTCTCCCATAGAATACTACATACATTGATGCAATCCACTGTTGCTGTAGCTGACCTGGCTAATAGTGGATGGCTCTCCCGAATACTACATACATTGATGCAATCCACTGTTGCTGTAGCTGACCTGGCCAATAGTGGATGGCTCTCCCATAGAATACTACATACATTGATGCAATCCACTGTTGCTGTAGCTGACCTGGCTGATAGTGGATGGCTCTCCCATAGAATACTACATACATTCATGCAATCCAGTGTTGCTGTAGCTGACCTGGCTGATAGTGGATGGCTCTCCCATAGAATATCAGCTCACTGGCAGTTACTTTCTTCAGTACGACCTTCATTCCATGAGCAACATTTCATAGATAGAGCTAGAGATATATAGTTTGCTTTAATAACTATTATATCACTTTTCACCACAATGAAGTCAATATCTACTGGCTGGAGTGGTGGTTTCACTTAGAGAGATCGATATATCGTGAAATTCAACAGTGTTATAGGTGCTCCTGTGCTCTCTATTCGGGCAGTTGTTTTGAAATAAAATTAATATTTCTAAGGAAATATTAACCCCCAAGGGCGTTCAAACAGTCCTCCTTCAACCCCGCACTTGGTAAAAGTTAAGAATTTTGACTACATGACTATTGATAATTTTGGGTTAAAGGGGTTGATAAGTTTAATATGAATTTGGTTAATGCGAGTCGGTTAGGCGTGGCAGCTGACAAAGTGAAGGTAAAGTCAACGTCCGGTTCAAGAAGAAGTAAGAAGTCGACAGACAAAATGTTAAACTTAAACGAGCCAATTCAGGGCCGGGATCTACAGATCCAATGCCTAAGGTTTAAATGTGGGGGAAACGGGAGTACCCCGAGAAAATCCACTTTCACGGCCTGGGCGCCGAATAATCTACCCAAACTGTACCCGGGAGCAGCTGTGAGGAAAAAAGTCTGGGTTAATAAAGCATACAGGATTAAAACGCATAAAAATAAACAAAAACAAAACACAAAAAACACGTAAAAAACGTGAGAGGCTTAAGGCGAAACTGCAGAAGTAGCTGGTTTTTTGTAGCCTTGGATGAACCACTTGCGCTATGCTTGTATACCATCGAGAAAATTCAATGTGGGCTTGGGTTCAGAGATGCACACAAGTGGTGAGGGTGGACGTGAGTTCTCTGTTTGTACTCCCTGGATGTGTTGTTCTATGGTGATCTGGACGGATTTGTGACTTCTTGCAGCCTTAGTTTGTAACTTCTGGGTGTTTGTGATCTTGAAGTCTGTCTGAACTGATGCGTCTGTAGATTTTGGTAACATGATTTGTATCTGGGTTGAGGTTGTAGTATCTGAAATTAAAGTTGTGGTCTGGCAGGATTTGTTGTGTGTCTTCATGGGATCAGTAAGTCCAGATTTGTTGTGTGTCTTCATGAGATCAGTAAGTCCAGATTTGTTGTGTGTCTTCTTGGGATCAATAAGTCCAGATTTATTGTGTATCTTCTTGGGATCAGTAAGTCCAGATTTGTTGTGTGTATTCATGGGATCAGTAAGTCCAGATTTGTTGTGTGTCTTCTTGGGATCAGTAAGTCCAGATTTGTTGCTGGTAGTGGAGGTTGAGGGCGTCGATGTAGAGCTGGATGTTTGGGTGTCTTTCCTGATTGGATCTGGATGAAGCGGTAAATCAGTGCTTGACTGTTGAAAGTCGTCCGTAGGTTGTATGTTTCGTCTGGAAGTGTTATACAATTGCGGGTGAGTGGAGCAGTGACGTGGGCGTTCGGCGCTGAAATAAAAGATATGGTAGAAACAACCGTTGCGCAAAATACAGTTAGCACTATGATATCTTGATAAAATTGGTGCACCAGTTGGTATGTTTAGAAAATATACAGCATGTAGCTTGGTTTGGGTTTGAATTTCAACGGCCTGTTTTATTTCGTCGGGTTCAATGCTTGGGTGGACGCCTCTAATAAAAACTGAGAAGAGGCTAACATAACATTTGTTGGGGACACAAGTAATGTTGAATACAGCGTTCCATGGTTAATATAAGTATACGTAATCCGCGGGTGTAGAGGGCTGGATCGAAATTGAGTCCCGACAAAGGATTCGAATGTTGGACGGGTGACCGTTAACTCAACCACTTTCCCATTTATATTCACAAATACTTAAGAAGGTCTATTAGCCCTAAAAAAGATGAATTGATATCTTAACTCTTTGGTGCAAGTAGTCTGCTCTTGGCCTGTTGTTGCCATTACAAAATAGATTCCCTTGATTCAAGTCCTTTCCCAAGCCTTAAGTTCAGCTTAATGGATCACTCAATTCTCCACATGTTCCTAAATCAAACGTATATGCAAATGCTCGTTATACTATTGGTTACCACAGTTCTATCAAGATCTTTAAATAATTATCTCATTTCCGTTGAAATCTACACGGGACTTTATAAAACAATTGACATGAAGAATTATTCTTCTCTACTCTGTTATTACAATAGAGGTTTGGTGATAATTTCACCATTAAAATCGGCACTATATTCTCTTCGTGGTTAATGTAAATTATACAGTCTAGATCTATCTATCTATTTCGAAATAAATTTTAATGCATATTTATACCCCAACAGAGACCTAGAATGTTCTACCTACTACTAAATATTATAATTCAATACTACTCAATTAGCCCCCACTTTTTTTCTTGCACAAGGTAGGCAGATAAGAAAGAGGTACAACAAAGGAAAGCAGTTAACATTTCTTATCCTGAGGTTCGAAAATTTTTATCCCCAACTCCTTCTCGGACATATGTTGTTGCACTATTTTCCACTGCTTAGGTGGGAGAACAGACAGATCTTTACGTGAAAAGTCTTTTACCTTCTATGGATGAGTTGACGAGTCAGCATCTGCTTCTGCCCTATCCTCACCATTCCTTCTAGAGATTGCCCAGATCCACTTCTTTCAGTCCTGACTTTTGGCGTCTGCTCGGGTCAACCTTATTTGGCTCCAATACGTAGAACAATAATTCGTTCTTGCCCTCAGTTGCTGGAATCTCCGCCTATTGACAGAGTCCTGCCCATTGGACCACGGTAGTATCCATGGTGGTCGACAGACTTCGTTTTATTAAAGACAAATTGCGTGGTCATAAATCAAAGAATTTTTCATTCTCTTCTCCTTCATCTAAATAAAAATGGCCACTTTAATACAGTCAAACTGTTGATGTTTCCGTTCTAATCTGGATGACATAAAGGTCTTGACTGATTACTATCATCCTGAATGTCTTTGACAGGAAACATTTATAAAACCTGTTGATACAGTCACCTTTTAGTAGTTTTCATTATACCAGAATGACAGGTTCTGTAATGGAGAAGTGCATGGAGGGATGGCATTGCTGGTTGACCAGCATGTACCTAACCTTTTTTTGCAGCTCAATACACCCTTGCAGGCAATGCTATCCGTATTTCCTTGGATCACACCATCACTGTTCTCTTTTTACCCGTCTCCTGGATATACTTATCATCAATCAGACCTTGGTGTTCTCGTTGGACAATTGCTGTATCTCTATTCCTGGGACACAATCCCCTCTGGGGTGATGCTGATATTGTTGAAGGGTTTATTCCAGGAGCATACACTCAGCGAGAGAAAATGACTAGGTGTGAGAAAATAACTATAAAAACCTATGGAGCAGTGATCATTTTCCTATCATTTTGAGCAAGACTGGTAGTGGTCGATTACACCTGACCATTGTGCCTCGGTGGAATTTGGACAAGGTCATCTGGTCTTTTCCTGCTTTTTCGGAACATGATCCTGCCATCATGTGTATGTTATTGATAGACGACTACATGTTAGCAGCTACTGACTGTATCATTCAGGTAGCTGTTTAGTCTATTTTTAAAACCTCGAAACATATTCCACGGTATCCTCGCCGTGATGGTGTCCTGCCTGACAAATGGCACAGAAAGCTCAAAAACGGGCCTGAGGTAGTCCACACTTCCAAAATGCACTGTTTTCCAGTGGAACCATGCCCATACATGACAGGTGACATCAAATGTAGAAAAAATGTTGGATTAAGTTCACAACTAGCATCTCTTCTTCCAAAACCATATGGGACAATGAATGTCAGTGGACAGTGTATTTCCCTCCCCTTTTTATCTTGCTTTCTAACAACCAGGAAGTTTCTGATGCTTAGAGCATCACCAAAACTCTCAGCGAGTTTTTCTCGTGCATCTAGCTAGCACTTCAGATTTGTCCTCCACCCTCTTGGACATGAAGTATCGGGCAGAGTGTTCATCTCTTTCCTTTTGGCCCAATCGTCTCTATGAATATAATTGTCCCTTTAAACTGATAGAGCTCAAGCTTGTTCTTCATTGGTCTGGCAGCACATTAGTGAATATCATCAAGTGTGTCAAACAAATGGACAATACTTAGAATGAATCTTGGGATCCTTCCCAGGCTTAAAACAAAGGGAGAACAATAGCCCAGGAACATCAGAAAAACATTTTTGCCATATCTGGTTAAAACAATGAAAAGAATAGCAAACGAGACAGGAGAAAGATGTCACAGCAATGTCTTAGAGATGATGGGTAATGCTTGTCTTCTTTGGTTCTTAGTATCACATAACCTCCTCTCACCCACCCAGTGTGAGTTCCGACAACAACACTCCATTGTGAACCACCTGATTCGACTTGAAATTTTGAGCAAGGGAGCCTTTCTCAATCAATAACATCTTATTTTCAAATTCTTTGACTTTGACAATACCTACGATACTACACAGAGGTATGGAATTTTGCAAAACCTCCATTCATATGGGTTGTGTGGCTATTTACCCACCTTTATCCAGAACTTTTTTAACTCTTTCAATACAAAGTCAGTCAATATTGACCAGGTGACCTCTTTGCACTCGTTTATAGTCCATTTAGATTAAACACATATAATTTTAAATATAGTGTGTATATCTTCACATATAAAATAAAGATTTATCTATAAATATATTAAATATTTGTTTCGAATAGTCCGTGTGCAAAGTAATTTTCATGTTAAAATTAAAAATACCTTTCCTTATCTCAAAAATAATCAGACATCAAAAAAATGTCAGACATGTTTTTGTAATCCCTGAGACCTCCTAAATACATTTCAAATACATGTTGTTGTTTTTCAGTAAAATGAAAATAGTAAATCTGACCGATCTCGTAACCACCAAAAAAGATCGACATGAATCTAAATTACCTTTTTTTCTTTCTATAATGACTTCATATTGTAATATAAAACTACATTCGTGTATCCTAATTATATCTAAGTTCGTAACAGTATACATCTATTTATAATTTTATGATCAAACTTCTGACTAGCCATAGCCTGTGATCAGTAATTCCACAAGATGGTACCATTTCTGGAAAAGCCTCATTAAGGTCCTCCATCTTCTCATCTCTAACAGGAACATCCTACACAATCGGCAAGACATGAAGATGTTCACCTACAACATAATTTCCTAAAATATTGGACTCCTTTGATGGTCAGCTCAACAAGACCAATTATTACAAGATCAATAACACAATTACTTTATAAGTGGATCCCATACAAAGGTACAGAAGTGTAATTACGACAAATGCCCTGGTTTAATATATTTTCACTTTGGAAGTCAACATATCTTCTTTAATTGAATTTTGTTTCAACAAAGTTTAGGCTGCTCCAGTATCTTTAAACAAAGTAATGGGAACAAAGGCACCAACAATAGAATAATTTTCTTTTACAACATCATTCCTTGTCCGGTCTTCAAAACTTAAAGGTGAAAACCTACAGAATATTCCCTGTTACTTTTTATTGTAATAACTTAAACCATTTTTCTCTAGGAACTTTCATAAGTATATATATTTCTCAGAATAAAAAAATTCTAAAGATTTTCTCAACTTTTACAACCTATTCTGGCTGTTGTCTTATTTTGGTACCTGGACGAGCCTCTTAATTGTTATGATACGTAAAACAAGAAAATAACAACTCTACGATTTTATAGTTTTATGGATAAATTATATTTTATGAAATTAAAAACAAACAAACAGAGACATCAAATAATAACTTATATACAACAATTAACAAAATCGTATACTGTAAAAATTCTTTGATAGATCCACATCGGAACTCTCTATCCAATACAATGCAATCACTTCAAACGGGCCCGGCATGGTGGTTAAGGCACTCGACTCGTAATCCGAGGGTCGCGGGTTCGAATCCCCGTTATACCAAACATGCTCTCCCATTCAGCCGTGGGGACGTTACACAGTGACGGTCAATCCCACTATTCGTTTGTAAAATAGTGGCCCAAGAGTTGGCAGTGGGTGGTGATGACTAGTTGCCTTCCCTCTAGTCTTACACTGCGAAATTAGGGACGGCTAGCGCAAATAGCTCTTGTGTAGCTTTGCGCGAAATCCAAAAACAAACAAACATTCCAAACGTTACACAATTCAAAACAGAAATCCACAGGAAAATCACCCATACTGGATTATACATTCCATGGGACTCATTACATGAAACAAAACAAAAACTTAACATATTAAGAAACCAAATAAACACAACCACAAAACAATGTTCACCTGATAAAATTAACGATGAAATAAACAAAATAAAACAACACTTCATCAACATCAACAAATTTCCTCAAAAACCGTGAAAAAAAAATTACACACACATCTAGACCAACAACAAACAAACAACAATAAATCCCAATATACAACAAACTACTAAACCTTGTACTGCTGCATACCATATGTTCCCGACGTCAGCAGAAAAATAAGCAAAACTTGGAAAAAACTTATAATAAAACACAACATTCCAGTAAACACCAAATTTATTCAAAAACCAGTTACAAAACTAACGTCCATTCTATGTAAAATCTACACTGACAAACACAACACCAACCAACATAATTTATGAAATACAATGCAACAACTGCCACGACTTCGAAATTGTAGAAACAAGCAGAAAAATGAAAACTAGATTAAAAAAACAAAAAACTACCTTCACACGTTTTTGAATTCTGCAAATCAAATAAACACAACATAACCACAGAAAACTGACAGACACTAAGTAGGGAAACAAATATAAACAAACGCAAAATCAAAGAAGCCCTACTTATACAGCAACTAAAACTAAAATTAAACCAATATAAAGGATCACCTTTGTACCTATACCAATTAATAACTTAACATATACCTGCAACGCCCCTACAATCCTGTACCCGTTGAAACTCTCGTCCCTAAGACATGTATCCGGCAATGGTCACTTTCAAGCTCTCTCTTTCTTAACCTGAAGATGACCTAGGAAGGTCGAAACATTGTTCTCGCCTTATCAATAGTGTTAATACCCATACCAGCCGTTCTGAGATACACTTCAAACATTTGTTTGTTTTGAGTTTCGCAATTGTGATATTACAGTTGAAAGGTAATTAATCGAGAAGTATCAAATTTATAATGTTTGCCAACAAGATTCATACACACAGTTTTCTCTCTCGATACAAATATATTTTAATATATGCATACTAATACAATTTATCGTTACAGTTATTACAAATAAAAATTATATACAAAAGTTCTGGAAACATAAAAACAATATTGAATCTTCTATCTTATCTGGAACTGAATATTTAATCGATGGTTCGCGATGAACAAATTAATTTCGAGTTGATATCGGTACAGTTCACTTAACGGTTAGCTAGCTAGCCAGCTTTTCACTAATCACACGCGAATTTTTTTACCGCTAAAGCTATCTAATGTTTTCCCAGAAATATTAATCGGCTAAAGTGAAACGGTTTGTAATGTTCGAAATATACAAACGTTCCTGATCAAATATCTGCAGCTTCCCGATTAATAAGCGTTAATCACAATTATAGCTTCGGAGATTTAGATTATATCATCCCTAGCAAATCAACAATGTATACTATCTCTTTACTTTGCGTTTGTTATCATTTGTGGGTTTGAGAAGAGAGTTTCTAGACATTTCAGTTAAGACAATACTGATGATACATTGGTGCTTTCGTAAAACATATATTGTTGTGATGACGAGAAACCCACTTGAAATAAAAACGTATTCTCAAGACGACTGGTACAGGTATTAGAACTTTAATTAAAATAAAGTACAGAAAAACGTTTCGACCTCCTCAGGCCATCTTCAGTTAACCTGACCTGTTAAAGTTTTAATACCCATACTAACCTTTTTGAAAATACTTATATTGTTGATTCTTAGACTCGAGAATCTTCTACAGATTTAGCGAATAAGCGGGAATTTCGTAACGCATATTTAACAGTATAAGTTGTATACATTTCTAAATATTAATTTAAGTGAAACAAATATCAAGATTAATATATAACAATAAATTCGTTCCGGTGTGGATGTGTGTTGTTCATGTTACGGCACACATTATAGTGCGCAATGTCATTTGGATGATGTAGTGCGAGTTGCAGCCGTGTGGGTGCGCTAATACTTAGCAAAATTAATTAATTTAATTTACCACTTCACGCTAGATCTGGCGAGTACTTCCTGTTCTATTTGGTGCACTTGTAACTATGATAAGTCTCTTTGTTATAAAGTTAGAAGCGCACAACAATGGAGACTGACAAATTTGTGGTTTTGTAAATATTTTTATATGTTCTGCTGACTTCTCAAGTGGTTCTACAATTTGTAGTTTTGTCTGTAGTTTATCACCTAAGGATCTATCTCAAGTACTTTTGAAGATTTCGTATTTGGTCGTTAAAGGTGCATATGAGTAAATAACTTTTATTCCATGTATTGTTTATCCGCCCCATTACTGTTATAAATACTATCGTACTCAGAATACGCACGAAGAATCAAACGTTTTCTCCACAAGAACATATGTAAATAGTAGTTGAAAATCAGTTTATTCAAGTGTAGTAAAATATATCGAAAGGTGAAAAAAACGTTTAAAAAACAATAACTGATAGTCTCGCCATCTCTCTAGATAAAACTGCCACCTACCCACACAAAATAAGAAATCAGAGTTTACATCACCCAAAGCCTCTGAGGACTTATAATGCTAAACATCTGATTTGATACGCGTGGTGGGTCGAATCCAGATAGCCCATTGTGTAGATGTCTGCATAACTGCAAATAAACAAAGAAACATAGTCAGTACAGGAGTCAGACTTCCCGCATTAGCGCCATTAATCTGGTGAACAATGAACCATTAAAATCAAAACAAGTTCATATACGAGGGCTGTTCAAAAAATACGCGGACTGACGTCATAAAACAAAATGTACTTTATTTAGAAGTTACAGGTCTGGGACCCCTTCAAAGTACTCTCCTCCCCAACGCACACATTATCCCAACGGTGTTTCCACTTGTTGAAACAGTCCTGGTATGCTTCTTTTGTAGTGTCCTCCAGCTCCTTCGTCGCATTTGCCTTAATCTCGGGAATCGTCTCAAATCTTCTTCCTTTCAAGGGTCTTTTGAGTTTGGGGAACAAGAAAAAATCGCAAGGAGCAAGGTCAGATGAGTAGGGGGGTGGGGGGTGGAGAAGAACAGTGATCGAGTGTTTGGCCAAACACTCACGAGTTCTGAGACACAAATTTCGCAGCAACGCGGTGCATCTTCAATTTTTCTGTCAAAATCTCGTAGCAAGATCCAACTGATATCCCACACTCTTCAGCAAGCTCCCCTGACAGTCAGACGTCGATTTGCCCGCACCAGGGTGTTGATTTTGTCGACGTGTGGGTCGTCAGTTGACGTGAAAGGACATCCAGGACGCTCATCATCTTCAATGGACTGTCGACCATCCTTAAAACGTTCATGCCACTTGAAACATGCCGTACGCTTCATAGCAACATCACCGTAAGCCGTGTTAAGCATAGCAAAACTTTCAGTTGCAGATTTTCCAAGTTTAACACAAAATTTCACAGCAATCGTTGCTCCTTCAGGTCATTCATTCTGAAATCCGCCAAACGAAAAAACTTACTTCACTTAAAACCGCGTAGCTAATACACAAATAAAGATATCTGCAATAGGGAAATGGCGTCGTAATCAGCTGATCTGTGCGAACCTAGCGACACCAAGCGGATTCCCCTGGAACCAACTGGAGCCGCGCAATTCAAACAGTCCGCGTATTTTTTGAACAGACCTCGTACTGTTTGTTTTGTTTTTGAATTTCGCGCAAAGCTACACAAGGGATATCTGCGCTAGCCGTCCCTAATTTAGCAGTGTAAGACTAGAGGGAAGGCAGCTAGTTATCACCACCCACCGCCAACTCTTGGACTACTCTTTTATCAACGAATAGTGGGATTGACCGTCACGTTATAACGCCCCCACGGCTGAAAGGGCGAGCATGTTTGGTGCGACGGGGATTCGAACCCACGGTCTGTGTTGAACGCCTTAACCCACCTGGCCATGCCGGGCCTTCCTATACCGGCAAAAATGATTAATAGTGTTAACCTGTGGGTTGATAGAAACAACGTACTGTCACAATGCGTGAATTAATCCAAAGTGAAATATTTAGTTTCAAAACCAAAAATCAGAGTGAATGTGTTGCGATATGAAACCTTAATTATTATTAAGTTGTCAGAGTTTAGGAACAAAATCTTCAAACAATGGTGTTATTGTGGTATTGTACTAACCACAGAGAACCTATATTTATACAGCTTTCGAAGAATATGTGACATTGATTAATTCCTCTGTAGTATTTAGCGAACAAACATCTGTACTTTTGTTCTCCTTTATAGTAAAAACATATAATTATTGTCTAGAACAACACCCATGTATAAAACCTATCTACAACACTGAAGTAAAAATAGCTTGTCTTTCTAAATATTCAAGTTGCAGCATCCTGTTTATCGAAAAAAAACAACATGTACTGGTCCATACATCCACTTTTTAAAACAAGTGTATTGATATCTAATGCCTCGCCAGTTTTCAGCGTTTAAATTGAAACTTCTGAAGCACCATATTAGATATATAAACATCGGTTCAGATCATTTTTTCGTCTTCTTCATTATCTGATCCATTTAAGTTTTGTTGTTATATAAAAAGTCTCTTGAGTACTGACTTGTAACAGACGAAAGGTAAATCTTAAATTTTAGTTACACATTCCTCTGATTTGGAGTCCGAAAAGGCCAAATTAAGAAGAGACCAAGAAAAAAAAACATCTACATTTGTAGTAATTTCTGCTACGAATGAAGTACTTATCGAAGTTATAAATACTTAATGGATTGAAAATCACAATTTTATATGTTTTTTGTATATATTTACATATCAGTAGAAAGAATAACATCAACTACAATAGTAATTCATAATAGGGATCACATGGAATTACACAACACCCTAGTAGAACATTCGGACAAAAAGCACAGTACAGTAAGAGATTCTATAAACGTAAATAAACTCACAAAATACGTCTTTAGAATACAACTTTATTAGCTCAGTATTTCGCTATCACCTTCGTCAGGAGCTATCCATCTACTACAAGTTCTGTAATTCAGTTAAATCTAAATTGTAACTTGCAAATCGAATACTGATATACGTGTTTAGAAATTATGTATTGTATTAAAATAGTATCAAACATTATTTAGAGTATTTCGTTAAGAGAAATCAAACAATGTTAATTAAATAAAATGTGTAAAACTGTTAACATCGTTGAATCTATAATACAAGTTACTTATCTAAAACATTTATTCATATTTGTATTGGTGACTATTCTTCCATCTCATTATATCATTACATACAAAAAAACGATGTATTAATATTTATTTCAATCCTTATAATTGTGTACACAGACTTCGTCAAAGTTCAACTTACCAAAATCTAGTAATCTTGTATTTGTTCAATTTAGTTGTTTTTTTTATTAAAATGAATTCTTCCATTTCTCTGTCCATAAAAGTATGACGTTTAGATAAGATCTTGACACCATGATTGTGGCATGCCAAGTTCTTTTCCATAATGTTATTATTGACATTTTTGATGTCACGCACACGTTCATATATTCTATTATGTTCAGGTCGGCAAGTTTCTCTTATATACGTACCAAAGTATCTGCCACAAATTACTTCATAAACAAAATTATTACTATGACACATGTAGTCCATCTTTAGTCGCTTTGAAGTTAATTTTCATGCATCGTGGTTTGGTTTGAATTTCGCGCAAGGCTACTCGAGGGCTATCTGCGCTAGCCGTTTCTAATTTAGCAGTGTAAGACTAGAGGGAAGGCAGCTAGTCATCACCACCAACTGCCAAATCTTGGGCTACTTTTTTACCAACAAATAGTGGGATTGACCATCACATTATAACGCCCCCACGGCTGAAATGGCGAGCTCGTTTGGTGCAACAGGGATTCGAATCCCCGACCCTCAGACTACAAGTCGAACGCCTTAACCCATCTGGCCATGCCGGGCACATATTCATGGCTGGTACGGGATACGGAGGGTCTCACGAGGGTTTGAAAAAAAAGGGACAGTGTCTCACACAAATATTTTTTATAGTCTACCTTTTAATTTTAAATTTAAAAATTTAATTTTTATAATTTTTTTGAAGACATGTTGAAAGTTTGTTTGTTTGTGATTTTAAGTTTATTTGTTTCAAAGTGAGAACTTAAATTATGTCAAGAAAATTACTTCAAAAGAGTGTTTGTTTCCAAGTGAGAATCTAATTTGGTAGATAATGTGATAACTATAGTTTGTATTTTTCAAGATGAGAAATTACACATTGTTGCAAAAAAATTCGATACTTTGTTACATAAAATTCACATCTCATTAGAAAGGAATGGTTCTATTTCAATAAATCAGTTGTCAAACATATTTTTCAGTCGAATACAAAAGACTAATTATTTCAAAAAATGATTAGAAAATACAAAAGATATACAAAAAAACAGTTTTTGTCTGAACACAAAACAAAACAATGACGATTAAATTCATGTAAAAAAAAACTTAGAGCAATTTTCCACAACTGAAATATAATTCAAAAACTTCTTTAATATCTATATCAAAATTTTGGTAGTCGACTTCAAACCTTATACAGGGTGTTCGGAAAGTCACTGTGCACTTATATATTTATTAACAGACAAAACTGCACAGTGACTTTCCGAACATCCTGTAATTAAATTTTTACAAAGTAGGTATTGTATACTTTACCTTCTTCCGCGAGGACAGCGATAAGTCGTCGGATTTAAAAGGCGATAATTTGGGGTTCGATTCTCCTCAGTGGAAACAACAAATAATCTAATGTGGTTTTGCTATAAGAAAACACGCGCGCATACACACACACTTATGGTTTATCAAAGTAACGCCAAATTTTTTGCAAAACTGTGTAGTTAGGAATATGAATACAACATCAGAAGCTAATTTGTTTTAAAGCAAGAATCAGTGAACGTGGAGGTAAGACATTGCCCTGGATTAGATTAACTATCAAATTATATCACATTTTAAACCCTATTTAAAAAACACAAAAAATTAATGAAAATTTTCCAGTCGGAAATTATTCCGAGTAATTATTGAAATATTTAAGGTATATGTCTGTTTTGCCTAAATATTTTTAATGTCATTTGATTTTTTCCCTACTAGAAACAAAACTGATGGCCCGTCATGACCAGGTGTTTAAGGCACTCAACTCGTAATCTGAGGATCGCGGGTTCGAATCCTCGTCACATCAAACATACTCGCCTTTTCTTTCTTGGGGCGTTATAAAGTGACACTCAATCCCCCTATTCATTGGTAAAAGTGTAACCCATGAGTTGGCGGTTGGTGGTGATTAGAAGTTGCCTTCCTGCTAGTCTTACACTGCTAAATTAAGAAAGGCTAGTGAAGATAGTCCTAGTGTAGCTTTGCGCAAAATTCAAAAACAAACAAAACTGATCTGCTGTTTCTTATAATTAATTTTTTTACCTTGACAAATCCACAAAATATTAAACAATGAAAAAGCTATTACTGTTTTGAACTCATTTGACCGTTAAGAAGCTATTGAAACATATTATCAAGTCTTCTTAAACAATGATCGACTCGTAATATCGTAGTTCTGACGTAGTCGCGGGGGCGGCAGCACAATCGAGAGGGTCCAAGCGGCATATTTGTCTGATTGTTTTCGGTGTTCGACAATGTCAGTTCAACAGAAAACAACAGTATGCCGCAAACAGAATGTTGTGTTCCTTTGTGCAAAAATCGTGATGGACACAGATTTCCGTTTAATACAAGTAAGGAAAGAGAGAGTGTTCGAAAACGCTGGATTTTGGCCATCAGAAAGAGCTGATTCTAAGGCCAAGTTTCGTGTGTGGGAGCCTGGGCCAAGCTGTGTCGTGTGCCATGACCACTTCGTACCGACACATTACTACAGTGAAACATCTTTTGGTAATTATCATTCCAGTACTTTAAAACAAAAATGACACCCACTACTTATCTCAACCACCACCACCACCACAGGGACTGCGGAACACACATACATACATCCACACAATAACACATACCTACACACACCATCTGCCACCATCACTAATCATTTACTTTTTTTTTTGCTTCTAAGCTTTTCGATCTAAGCGATAGTTCGTTTATGATTTCATATGAACCTAATGTTGTAAATATTTAAAAGTATGACAAGTTGTACATCCAAGGGCGTAGATTTTTTACACCCGATGGGGGGGGGATGATTTTTTGCAACCACTTATGTGGACTGTTCAATTTGCAAATTGGTAATCTCTGATTACGTGAACCTGAGAGCTGTAAACATGCAGTCACAGAGTAATCTTGTTGCCACGATACTTGCATGTATACTTAGGCCTACTGACTGATACGAACTATCGCTTAGATCGAAAAGCTTAGAAGCACGCCTATATTAGATATGTACATTTCAGCTACTGAAAAAGCATACATCTAGGCCTAATTATGTAATTCGATTGGTAAGAACACGAGAATCACAAGAACAAACACACAATTTGTAGGCCTGTGATGTAATAAAACAATTCTACAGACCAAACTGCAGGGGGGGATGATTGTATGCACCATAACCCCCACCTAAAATGAAGGGGGGATGTATCCCACCCATCCCCCCTCAGAATCTATGCCCCTGTATACATCATAACATGTACATGTACAAGTGGAATTTAGTGATATATATTTTTTATGAATAATTCTCTTTCAGGTTATGAACCTCAAGCAAAACGTTTGCGACCAAACGCAGTTCCAAGTGTGCTTCTGTGGACGACTTCACAGACATCGGAAGCAAAAGTGAGAGCAGCTCGCCAGACAGATATCACATTGACACTAACTTCTGTAGTGGTGGTTTTGTATTGTGTTACATGTGTAGTGTGTATATTACATTTAACACTACCTTTTGTAGTTGTTGTTCTCTCTAATTTTAGATGTGTACAGTGTGTATTATACACACACACACATTAACACGAAGTGCTTAACAAAAAACTAATATTACACATGACAATAAACCCTGTATATATAAATCTAATATTTATACCCTGTGTAAGATTATATATCTACTTACTCTGCTTGTTGTACTCAATAGTGTAATGCTACAAAGTCTGATATAAATCTGTCACTTCACTAATACTCAGGTTAACACCCACTTTACACCCTTTAACACAATCATTTCAGCGCCTGTTCGTGATGTATCCAACCACAATTTTAGAGACAATTTATCTATTAAACATGATTTACATCAACCAGAACCAAATGAATATCATAATTCTTTCAGACACCATATTTCCATACCGTTAAGTTAGTTTAACGAATCCCATTTCATACAGTTAGTTAAATGATAGAAACACATGCAATTTTTAAGGTTAAATTTCTTTTAATAAATTTCACCCACCCTCTGATTTTTTGTTACTACAGATTCCAGTAGCCCACGTGATTTTTAGTATGGATCCTAAGGACTTTACAAATTTTATCAACAGGCACCAGATGGATGCCACAGATACTCATCTATGACAAAACCCTAGCCTTAGTAAACATAAAAATCAAGGAATGTCACAAGCTCACTATCACCATAAAACTGACATTGTTTTGTTTCGTCATGCACCTACTCTATACATGTTTTTTTTAGGCCTAGATGACACTGAAATTAATAACAAGGCCTATATTATCACCTATTTAAAAGTTCATGATTCACTTGAGAAAAAGAAAATTTGTCCTAATACACAAATACAATACACACAATGTATTTATTAGTTATTTCATGTTCCTATCTAAGTTACTTACAACATATAAGGACCAAACGTTCTGAATTTACCCGCTAATAGTCCGCCTCCAGAGAAGGCAACAACAAACAAAGTGAAGGACCCTGACGATTGTGCTACTACCGTGCAAATGAGGAAACTCACTAGTTACGAGCTTCCCATTAAATTTTAAAATTCTGCTATATAAATAGCATATATACTTGAAATAATAAAAACTCATTTAATTCTGAGAATCTTGATATTGAAAGACAAACATAAATTTGAAAGATTATTTGTGCTTTGCCCACCACTGGGAACTCATCTTAGCAGTTACAAGATTTCCAAAGTGAAAAACAAATACAAACTAGATTCTGAATATTTAGCGTATTCTTTTCTAACAATGAAACAATGTGCCGGTGGGACAGCAGTAAGTCTTCAGATTTACAACACTAGTATGTGAAGTGAGAAGAGGGCTGGTTCGATTACCCACAGTTGACACAAGAGATAGGCCGATGTAACCTTGTTGTAAGAAATGTATAAATAGGAATTAGTGTTCATACTTACTTTAAAAATGGCACAATTAAAACCGGAAAAAAATACTCCCAACGCACAGAACTCTATCAGGTAGTTGTATATGATACATAGTATTTTTAAAATACAATGTGAAACAAGTAAATACCTTTGTTGTTTAATTTAATTAATTAAAATAAGCTTCTTCAGACTTGATACACTTCTACCAATGTGTTGTAAGTTTAAAAATGCCATATTTAAAGAACTGGACATCCTTTGATGAAATGAAATCTTCAAAGTAGCTTTGCATTGAAACTTCTGTAAATGTCTTCTTTTAAAAAAATGTCCAAATGTTCTTGTTTTTTTATAAGTGATAATCTATAGGGAAAGACCTGGTGAATATGGTGGATAAGTTAAAGTTTTGTACTGAAGTTTGTTTAGTTTTTGGGCAGTAGAACATGAGACTTGAGGTCCAGCACTGTCATGAAGCAGTAGGGATTCACTGGAGTGACTGTTATACACCTGTCTTCCAGATGCATTCATGAGTGCAAATGACAAAAGGTATTTTAAATTAAAACACACCATATAGAATAAATTAAATCACATCTGTATACCAAATATACACTCACCATTGAAAGTAGCTTGCTCACCTCCCAGCAGAGCTTCCAGGGTTACCATTTCCTTTTAGCAGCTCTTGGATGCTTTGTAGTCTGTTTAAGCTCTCATCAGATTCTACTTGGCTTTTGCTAGCCTCTCTTGCAAGTATTGATCTCTTCCTCTTACCTTGGCAGAGGAATAGCCCTTTGTCTCAACCAGTCTTCTTCCAGGTAATAGAGAGCTCAGATTTCTCTCCACTTGGCTATCATGTGCTGAAAATGCTTTAGTATCAGAATCTTTTCCAATTTAGGTAAATTACTGATCACCATAGATGGCTATGTATGGAGCTCAACTTTTGGCTCCTTCTTGGATGTTTCCCAATGCTTTTTGACAAGTTATTTCTAGTTCACCACAGCAGCTTACACCTTAAGGGACAATCCTGAGCAGAATGTCAAACCTGAAGTATCCTTACTGAGGCAAAAACCATCAGAGAAACTTTCTAGTTCAACAGTACCATTGTAATTGGAATTTTCATTAATATTGAGCATATAGGTTTTGATACGAGGTCCTCTAGGTGCCTGCTCCACCGTCATATTCCAATAATTTAGATATTCCTGGGACAAACATAGTACCAAAACATTCTTCAACTTTGTAATATAATGATCCCATGGAAGATCCAAACATATCTCTAGTCACTGTGCTCTATCCCACAAAAGGAGGAAATTACTGGGTCTCTTTCCTTCCTTTCTTTTCATCTCTTGGATGATGTCAACAACAGTACCAATTTCTGCAGTTGAGTTACTTGGGGTCTAGGTTCTTTCAACTGGGATAGTGTATAGTCCAATGATCCACTTAGGAGGACCTCTGTAGTCTTCCCAGTGGTATCAGCTGTTGCAAACAGCTTAACCTATTAAGACATTAACAGAAGTCTTTTATCAGCTCAATGATTTGTTATTTTCAATTTCACACAAAGCTACATGAGGGCTATCTGTGCTAGCTGACCCTAATTTAGCAGTGCAAGACTAGAGAGAAGGCAACTAGTCATCACCACCCATCACCAACTCTTGGGCTACTCTTTTACCAACGAATAGTGGGTTTGACCATCACATTATGATTCCCCCACAGCTGAAAAGGCGAGCATGTTTGGTGTGACTGGGATTTGAACCCATGACCCTTGGATTACAAGTCAAACGCCTTAACCTACCTGGTCGAGCTGGGCTGTCAGCTCAATAAACTCTTCTAAATTTGTAATCAGCAAGAAATACATCTATTGGTTCATTAAAAGTAAATGTCAATCTAGCACTTTCTGTTTTCATGATGACTTTACACCCTATAGCAGTCGTGAGCTTCATAAGGTGAAAATAAATCAGTCTCTATTGTAAAAGAAAAATGAAGACTTTGCACAAAAAATTCACTGAAACAAAGCAGATGGACCAAGGATTAGTTCATGAAAGAGAGAATGATTGTCTAAAACTTGACCTTATATAATGAAAGTCTGGAGTCAAATATAAAGGCTTAATAATGATGAAAAACCCACTTGAAGTAAAAATGTATTCTCAAGAAGGCTGGTATAGGTTTTTAAACTTTAATTAAAATAATGTACAAAACAACATTTTGACCTTCTCTGGTCATTTTCAGGTTAGCATTGTTTGGTGTAAATATTAATTTATTTTGTATTTGTTTATTTGTAATTAAGGACAATGACACATAATGGGCTATCTGTGCTCTGCTCACCATGGATATCAAAACCTGGTTTTTAGTAATACATGTCCACAGACATGCCACTGTAACACTGGGGGGGGATTTTATGTTTGTACCTCATTGATGTCAAAGCTATCGAACACTATGTTTGTAAATAATTGATGCCAAAGCTATCAAAATTTGTAGGAGCCCTAAGTCATAGAAGTAGCTGTGACCAATAGAGCAGGGATGGAGAGAAAATAAAAGTAAAATTATATGACAGACATGTTTGATAGGAGAAGAGTTACAAAACAAAGTTAACTACAGTAAGAGTGACTGGCCCAATAGCTGATATGTTAGAATAACATTAACAGTTTGAAAGAGATAAGGAAGATACTTTGTCTTACTAAAGGGTGTTCTAAAGTAACTGAACCAGTCTATAAGGCTTTGATAGAGAAGCAGAAAATTATTACAAGTTCCATATAGAAGTGCAGGAACTCGGGCAAAAATGTAGGTGAATTGTACACAACTACTATTACAATAAAAATGAAAAATTGTTTGGCTTGTCAAGCATGTCCTGCTATGCAATGGGTCAAGGCTAAATTCTTACTATCTAAGCCAAGTCCATCAAGACTCCATCTCTTTCTATAAGGCGAGTGAGTAACTCCATATTAATTCATGAGTAAATATTTTCTTGGTTTCACAGACAAGATTCCGTCTATCCTCACAAGGTGACTAAGAAACTCCTTTCACTCATACAAGCAAATATATTTCTGATTTCACTCTTAAGTCTGTCTTCCATATTCTTTGGAATACTATTATCAAAAAGCGTGACCAAACACTAATATATCATTAAAGTATACTACATATCTCTACCCTTACAATTTCTGGCACATATTCAAAAGACTGAATTATGCAATTAGGAATTCATATAAACCATCTCTCATGCTAAAAGCAGTCTTAAACCTGTCTCCATCATCCATTGAACCAATGGTAATCTTTTAACACTTCCAAGATTCATCTAATTAAATAATGCACTTAAGAACATAGTAATAACAGCACAAAAAGCAAACAATGTCCTACAACTATCATAATTTTGCCAGATTTCTAACTACACAATAAAAACCTTTAAAAGTCAGCTAAGCTTGTTGTTATAAATACCACGAGAGCAAAATTGTAAGCTGAATAAAAAAACAGACAATTCTCTGTACAGGAAATAAATTAATACAATAAGTTGTTTGATAAATTAAAACTTTGGCTTTCTAGTGGTTATTAATACTATAGTATAAAACTTCAGAGAGAAATTCTGGTAATCTGTGAAAGAGATAATGTGAGAGATTGGTCCAATTTTTAGTTTATGGCTCCATAAAAAATACAACTAAGAGCTATGAGACATGATTTGCCTGGGTATTATTATACCATAATGAGTAATTCATGTTAAATTCCATACTTCTTGAAGGTGGTAAAAAATTACAGAAGAGGGAAGACCTTGAGAGTAAATGTCAAAATTCTCACACTGGCAGACACTGATGATTGTTGTAAATATTTTGTTAAAAATTACATAATATTAAAATTTTATTAGCTTCATTTTGATGCAAAGTTTAGTCATATATAATGATAATAAAATAGTTTAAATTTCAATGTAATACCCAGACATTTGTTACTGCCAGTAGTGAGAGGGTTAAAATTAAAAACTAAATTGCAAACTCTTTCTTCCTGATAGTCACTATTAAAGACAACTAAACATTCTACAAAGGTTTAATGATTTTGCACTTGCTAGTGTTCCAAGGAAGCTGGTGTAGTGGTTGCTTTATTAGACATGTACTGCCTGTGCTATATGTGGCACTGAATCACCATTGTTCCTAAGCCAGCCATCTGGTTCCATTAGTACATTATCATATTGTCCTAATAAGCTGGAGTTGATTTTGCTGTATTTGGCCTAGATTGTTAGCAGAATCGTCAACAAACATCCATTCAGCTGATCACCAATAGTTATAAAGCATTAAGGAAATTAATCCTTTGTTGGGCAGATACTGCTCAAGTTAATGCCGATGTCAATTCTACAGAAAAATTGTATTGGGGCATGTATCTTTGTAATGGGATATATGTCATGAGCAGATCTTACTGCAACATATACCTCAAGGGAAGATTGCATATCCCTCCTCAGCCACTGGAGAACATGGTTGCACTACATTTCTGTTTTGTGGAGACAGCTGGTTAATAGCCCTTCAATAAAGTTAGCTCAATGTTCAGGAACACTACTTTTGCAAGAGAGAGAATGTCCTTCCTGCTCACTGTGAACCACTCAATGACATTATTAACTACAATATCATCCCAATCTGCAAATACCATTGACAGGTATGCTTTCCCATCCAGTTGGCACAGATTATTTATGTAGGTAGCCAGTTTCTTGGTGCCAATCCTTTTATGAGCCTATAATTTGTCTTGATAGTTTCCAATATTTCTTAGTGGTTCAAATTATTGACACATCTTGTTCATGACTGCTTTGTAGTAATCCTGTTGCTCCTCATCCAAAAGTTGATCAGCATCAAGGGTTGGACAGAGCAAGCTCAGGACCAGGCATTGAAAAGACAATTCATGAATCCATCTATTCCAGTCAGTAAAAACTGCTTGAATTAGTTAAGGAACAGGTCTGGATTATGTCTTGCCATCCACTTGAACAAAGAGGATGTGATCTGTTTGATTTCACCTCTGTGCATGGTCAAAGACTCTCTCTTTCATAACATTATGTAACAAATTTCCTTCCTGGATAGTGTGTTATTTCTTAATTGCTTAAATTGTAAAAGTACAGAAAATGGCCATTATTCCCTTCAGACTTTGCTTTTGTGAGCTGGATAATGAAATTTAGAAATTAAACCTATTTTCTATGTAAAAACGGACAAATTTGCACATTTTCATTTACATAAAGTCTGAATAAAACAACATATCAATCAAGATTTACATGTATTTATACTAAAGTTATGCAAAAATGTTTAGAAGTGAGTAGTTTTTTTGAGATTTGTGACTGTGATGTAAATCACTTTCATGTATCAGCCCATCATGTTTTCGTTATATACTCAAAATTACAAAAATAAAGTTGAAGAGGAAAAATAGGTCTTTTCCATTTACTTTAGGCATAAGCAATTGGGAAATAACACTTTCTGCACAGGAACAAGAAAAAGTAAAATTTTGTTACATAGTGTCATCACAATGAATACAAGGAGAAAATGCTACCAATATCTTCAGTTCTGGATGGAAGTTATTAATAAGGCCTCAGATGCTACAGCAGGTTGGTTGGCCTCTGATCAAAGGTAGCTTTGTCATACATCCCTGATAGGTCTGGATATTTTTAGAAAGTGTCAAAGTATAATTACTAACAGTTTGTTTTTACTGTAAAGATACACAATAAGGTATCTGCATTTTGCCCACAACAGCCAGAAAATTGAGCCCAAGATTTTAAAATATCAAGTCCATAAATTTACTACTGGCACAGTGGAGGAACAATTACCAACAGATTGAATGTATTTCAAACTACAACTTTAAAACAGTTTAATTTAACTGGTAGCTTTGGATGTCTCAACATCCAGTTTTTGGAGGGCAGTTTATTTTTATTTATTTCCAAATTCTAAAATATCCCTTTGTTAAAGATGGCACTTCGGATTCCAGTTAAGTATTCCTTCAACAGTGATTGATCATTTTAAACATATCTCACAAGTCCACTATACTTATCAAAATAAAAAAAAACAGATAAATTACTTTTGACAAAACATGAATGTAATTAGAAATAGAGAAAAGTAATGGGCACATAGTTTATGTAAAGAGTGACAAAAAACATTGTGAATCCCATATATACGTTATAGTCCTTGATACATGTATAAAAACCTATTTTAATATTTAATATAATTTAGGTTATAAATCAGTCATGTTAATTTTATAGGGTTTTATTTTCTCCCACACGTGGAGACAAATAAATCTTAGATATAAGGGGAGCAAAATAAAACAGATGTTTTCAAAAGAAGTGAACAAAGATTTATTTTCATTAAAAAAATTCATTACATCATAACAAATGGGCTATTTTTGTTGAACCATTTCATTTGAAAGTTATGAAATGAATGGTTAGATTTCAACTAAGTTCTTTCTTAAGATTATATTCCAATTGTTTGGATTGTACCATCAACTGTTGTGCTATACTACAACCAGGATCATCTGGTAATTTTATGTAATGTTCTTATATGGTCATTTATAACCTTATAAGAAAAAAAAAACATTTGAAGGTATAAAGAGAAAAGAATAACCAACTATTCTTGATGACAAAAAACCCACTTGAAACAAAAATGCATCTCAAAATGGCTGGTATGGGTATTAACACTTTTTTTACTGATAAGTAGAGAACAATGTTTGAACTTTCCAAGGTGATCTTCAGGTAAAAACAATGTTAATACTTATGCCAGCCATTCTGAGATATAATATCCAACCATGGATAAAAAATTGTGATTCGAACAAGTGAATATATATGAATAAAACAACTAAAAGATGAAGTTACATTCTTGGAAAATGAACACATACATGAATTAGTGATTACCTGTACAGAACAAAAGTAGAGATATAATATGGGACACTGTCAGATCAGCATGTATTCCAATTTTTATAATTTATATTTTTTTTACATTACAGCAGTCTTATTGTCAAATACACCAATATTTACATGTAATACAAAAAATATGATTATGTGCATTCAGGCCTACAGCTGTGGACTGTCTAAGGTTGATAAAAATAAAATATTTTACTGTCGTTCAACCACTCAATAAAGTAAAACACATGAACAACATTAAATAAGATTTTGTAGGAACTATTTTTTTTTGGATAAAATTCAGTTAATAGACTTACTGTAAAATTAAAATTATTCCATTTTTAACACAAGCAAAATAACACAAATGAAACATTGTGGCTAACAAAACTAAGTTAAATACTTGTAAAGAAACAAAATTTTCAGAAAAATAATTCATTAACACACAGTAAAAAAGTAGGCCTTAGATTCTTAACAGAATTAAAAGCCTATCATTGCACTCCATTTCTGTTACATAGAACCAATATGAAATTAGCACAATGGTAGCAGAAAGAGAGAATACTGACCAAGTCAGCAAAATGGGAGGGATAGAAGAAGAAAAGAAAAAAAGTGGGTGTGTAAAGTTAGTATAACTATGGTCAGTTTGGTTGAAAGGTACCTGAGGGCTGAAAAGGCAAACATGCTTTGTGTGACAGGGATTCGAACCCGCGACCCTCAGATAACGAGTCAAGTGACTTGGCCACCTGGCCATGTCAGGCCAACTATGGTGGGATGAGAGAAAATATGAGCAAAAATAGCACAATAGTGAGAAGAAAGTAAACAGAGGCCAAGTTTGTACAATGGGAAAAAGTTGAGAAAGAAAGAAACAACAAGAATTTCAGTGATTATAATGGGGAGGGGAGAAGAGAGGCCTAATGTTAATACATTTAAAACTTATGTTCCAGATTCATACCAATTTTTAATAATCAACATACCTTTTACCAGAGGTAAAAAATGTCTTACAAGACCATACTAGTATATAAACAGAACTATTGAAAGCACACATCCTCTTGTAATCATAATATAAATGTAATGATAGAAGTTTATTGTTTTGGTTTGAAAATGTCACTAAAGATAGGACTTAATCTATTAATTTTAAAGAAGAGTATCATCCTATAAATACACACACATACATACATATATATAACAAAAATTACAGATGGTTTAACAATCATGACTTGCATACCAATGTTTTAATTGACTACCTGAGTGTGTGTAATGTTGTAAATGGTGAATGCATTGTAAAATAAGTAACAAAAGACTGTAGTCATTGATAATATATTCAATATTTACAGTATAACACATTCAAATGTTATTAATTAAATGATTAGTATGCA
Source organism: Tachypleus tridentatus (assembly GCF_004210375.1). NCBI lineage: Eukaryota > Metazoa > Arthropoda > Merostomata > Xiphosura > Limulidae > Tachypleus > Tachypleus tridentatus. Next base: position 32,418,986 of record NC_134829.1, on the reverse strand, counting down.
AGTCCTGACTACTAAACTGTCTGTAATTATACCACAACATTTAACAAGAATGAAAACTTTAATAGATTATACATTTCACAGCACATTATATGAAAATGAAATAGATAAGCCCATTTGTTTTCCAAATCAAACTGTCATTAAATAGCAGGAACAGCATTTCTAATAAATAATAACAAAATCACCACCTTATACAGTCCAAAAAATGAGGGCATGCCGTTTTAGTTCAAATAATTATTCTTGTAGTCCTTACTAACCCATAAACGTTTGCTATTAATTATTGTATGTGCTCTTCCAACAACCTTTTGACAATAAAATCAAAATAGTCTGAAACCTAAAAACTCACAAATTTTAATCAGAGTACTCCCTTATACAAGATATTGTTTATTCCAAATCGGTATTAACAGCAATGTCCTACCACATAAAAAAACTATCCATGGTTCCATCATTAATGTACTAACTACAGTAATGATTAGTAAAAATAAAAATTAGCTTATTTACCCATGGACTGAATCACTTCTAAGACAACATAGAAATTTTCTTTGTAAAACCCTCTTAAAATAAATTTCATTGAAAGTCACAACTATGACTATATACAAACACACACACCTGACTTATCTCATACACAGTAAAATGTGTTCTCAGTCCACAAAATTTTTAAAGTTTACAGCTAATCGAGAATGCCGATGTCTGTTTTTATGTTGTCCACTTGGTAGATATGAACCTTTCTTTGCTGTTTCAAAGTTGCTTTTACATGTGCTCTGATGGTCAGATTGTTGATTTGTTTTCTTAGGCTGGGTATTACTAATGGATGAACTTTGGCTTTGTTGTGTGTTGTGGGAAGCAGACAGATCAAGAGATTCTTCTCCATGTTTTAATGATCTACTTGTCTCAGATTTTTTAGGTGTTGCTTGTTTTTTGGTTACCTAGAAGCAAACAAAACATTTGTCTATATCATGTAATAATTCATGACCAATGGTATTACACATTTAATTTGATAAAATTATCCATTTTCTCTAAGCATAGCTTTATTCAACTACTTTTCACCACTATAGTTTTTACCACTAATCCAGAAATAAAATATTACATAAAAAGAAAAAAATAATTGCTCATTCTTACTTCTGGTAAAAATAACTTCCACATTACCTACAGACATATCATGCATGAATTTCAATTTAAAAAAAAATTTTTTTTTTAAACTAGAAAACACTTTCCACTTGATTAATATATTAAATCCTAAATTTCTTTGAACACTATCAACTTACCTGAAGTTTCATAAAGAGCTTGGTGGCTGATTAGTCCCTTACTAGATGAAGTATGTCAAATTACATACTCTTAATTAATATACAGTTTATTTAACATTGTGAAAGTTATAGTTGATGACTTACTAGTCATTTTATTGATGAACATAGATAAAAGTGTTACATCTATTATAAACTTTCAATCTGTCTGAATTGGTATGGAAAACTTATATTTGGAGAATGGTTAATCCTTAACTTATGAAAATATCATCACATTAAGAAGTAAAAAGATTCAAGCATTCAATTAGCATGCACAAAAATACTGTTTTTCTTGGATACTTTTATCCAATCAGAAGTGTCATGTAAGTGTTTACAATAACTAACTAGTCCTTCAGCCGATGAACAAATATTATCAAAAGTGTAAATAATTTTCATATAACTTCAACTTACCTGCAGTGGTATGAAAGGATTCACACTTGACATCTGACTGATTGGTTGGACAGTTTTATTTTGAAACTGGCCAAAAGTGTCCCCTACTTTTTGTTTACTTTTCCATTCACTCAGTTTCTCATCAGCACACTGTAAAAAATGTTCCATCATTGCTACTGCCTCCCTGCCACGAAAGAAGCATGCTTGAGTTTTGTGACAAGTTTGGATATCGTTGATTATGCCAAGACCTGCTGTTGTGACTTCCACCATACTGTGACTGAAGCTGGAGGGTCTGTTTTCTGTGTTCATTGACAAATGAATCTGGGATAAAAGTAATAGGCGGTGGAGGCGGATGACGCTGAATTACTAAATCATGAGGTTTCTGTGAATACTGTGGACCAGAAGCAGATGGAGAGAATAATGGAAGTGGAGGTGGGCCTAATTAGTGAATAGAGAGTAAAAAGTTTTTTTTAATTAAGAATTTTAGTATACATTATTTTTATACTTTTCAATAAGCTTACTTAACATAATATCTCTAACAAGATATCAATTCAAATTACTTGTTATAAAAGTATTTAAAGCAACAATTTGAATACGTTAAAATGTATCTTGATCTTTTTTTTTTTGAAATACTGGTGTAACAAATATTAACTTCTGATCAAAGCAAGCTACCTTCTTAGATAAAAACTTTAACCTAGTAATGAGTACAGCTAATTAAATATATTGTCATGTTCTTGTCAAGTTTATAATACACTGTATGAACACTAGGGTATTCTTACTCCTAGCAATATTTCTGGCCATGAATACAATAATATATTGTTAACAATGCAAAATAATATACATACTACAATATAATAATAAAAACATAAAAATGAGTATATAAGACATTCTAAGCAATAGAGTTAAATAAAGTAATATTAAACAAAGAATAGGGTATACCTTACTCACTGAACTGAAACATTAGTTGTTTGCTTAAATGTACTGTTGTAAATTTAATGTTTGGTGAAAAACATAACATCTGTAAAAACTAAACTTTACACAGGTCACCTTTACCCTAAAAGCATTTTCTGACCATTGAAAGCCTATTAAATGATTCAGAAATGTAATTTTTGAATAGGTTAACATCCAAAATAAACTAAAATAACTAACTAGTCAAACATTACTATTTAGCTAAAGAATGCACAAAATAACAAAAATAAAAGAATTAAAACTGAACAATAAAAGTAACATTTTTGATACTATTAATAAAGTATAACAAAGGTAAATGTAACAAGAACAAAAATAACATACTACACATACTGTAATGATATGTCTAGCTCAACTAATGTAAATAATTTTTGTCCCTACACAAGACAGAGAGTAGGAAGTAGAAAGTGATAAAATTAAACCTCATTAACAGCTAAAAAGTAATTAATAGTAAGATTCAAGAAAGCTCAGTAATAATACTTAGAAAATCAAGTAACAATAAAGGTAAAATGAATAAAACTAATGTAACTTAATGAGAGTTCTAACATGCATTAATTCCTGCATAATGATAACATACAAATTCCTTTTGTTTAAAATATTTTCAGCACTAAAGATATTGCAAAGTAAACTAAACAAACTGTTCTTTACTGTGTTGGTAAAAATGTAACTTTGCTAGCAACCTGCTAAGATACACATGTGCTTTAGAACTTTAAAAATAAATCTGATTTCTCAACCTAGTTTTTATTTTTTCTGTTCATCAAAATTCTAGTCACTGATAATGTGTTAAGATGTCTCTTTAAAAGACTGTAAAACATGTGTAAAGCAGAACACCTGCTGTAAGAACATCCAATCCAAATAACAAAGTATTAATAAGTTATCAGAACTAGGAGCAAAACAATATACAGTTGCTAAGCTATTTCAAAAGATTCACACTTCACTTTATGTACTATTTCAGTTTCTTTCATGTTCTCTTTTGCATTTCATATAACATGCTGCAGATGATTCTGCATAGCTGATTTTATTTCTCCATGTTCAATAAAACATGGATTTCACAGAGCCCTACTTGTTCAGGCAATGCATGACACACTTGCACATAAACACGTGAATAAGTACAATATGTGGCATTATTTGTCAAATGTTGAAATTCCACTGCAAAAAAAACAACAAAAAAAAACAGTCAAATTAAAAATAAAAATTGAAGAGAACAATCTGTCATGAATGGATAACATCAGTGTTCATATTGTTGTTTAAGAAGGTAGCTCCCCCGAGATCACTGCCAGTACCACTGAAACCAGAAGTAAACAACTGATTTATTTATTATTTGGTCTGATAAAGCCCTCATAGGTCTGGCAAGGTGTCCAAGTAATATGAATGGCAGTTAGACAGAAAAATACCAATTTCAATTGCAGCTGTTAGTATCAAGTCATTCTTACACAATGTACAAATCTGAAGATAAATGTTTCACAATGTGACACTGTTAGTGCCAAACCTTTCAACATTCTACAGTATCCAAGTGTAAAGATGACCACTTTGTCCAGCCTGTGATACCATTAACATCAAACCAGTCTTTCCAACATCTTTGTTGTTACTGTTGCAGCACTTTTACATTTCATCCTTACTATTCTATGTGTGAACATTTTACAACAGAATGAACAAGAACTGAATATAATAATACATTATATTCATCTCACTATAGGTTCTGTTTACAAATGATATACATTTTCATAAATACATTTTAACTCAAAAAATGCAAATTCTCGAATTATTTTATTAACATAATAAATTCAACAGGGAAGGTTTTTGTTAAAAGTTAATTTATAGAATTATTAACAATAAAGTCTCAACAGTAAACACTAAATTAAAGTTTAAAACATTATACTTTTAATACTTAGTTAAACCTTTAATACAAAATAAGAAGTCAACGAAAGATGGTTAGATATCAAATGTAAGAAAGTTGTTTACAACTCTAGTTAAGATGGAAGAACTCAAGATCAATTATGTGGTTCTAATTATTAAAATAAAAAGCAACTTAAATACACAAACTTATTGATCACTTTACTAGTTTGTTACAGTATAAAATCATTTATATGTGCAACTAGTTAATCAGTTTTATTTCTAGATAAACAGAAATTACAACACCAACCTCCTCTGTGCACTGGATGAAGCTGGGTTCTTACTGTTGTTATTAGTCCTTGAGAGGAAGGCAAAGCTGCTTTTTCTTGATATCTCATCCTATTCTAAAGAATTCAGTGGATAAAGTAAAAGCTTTGACATCTAAACATCAATAACTAACTTCAATGACATATTGACACTCATCAAGCAACTTCTTCCCTGAGCAAAAATGTTAATATCAAAATAAAATGTGGGATACAAGTTTAGTTTACAGCAAAAAATTGTTGTTTTTGAAATGCTTGCAAAGCTACATAAAAGTTATCACTGATAGCCATTCATACATTTTAACTGACAGACTAACGTAAAAGCAGCTCGTCAAGAGCACCAGGTACAGATCTAGAAGAGGGATTCAGAGGGTCTCAACTCCCCATTTAGAACTCAGAGATTCTTGCTTTATCCTATAGTCTCAAAGAGTAACATTAGATGCAGGTGATTTATATTTGATTGGTTTATTAATTACTGAGAAAGTTTTTTGAAGTCTGGTGTTTACAGATTATAGCCTCAGTGAGTAAATGCTTACTAATAAAACAATATGAATACCAATTCAATATTTCTATCGTTGGCTTTTTTGTAAACATCCTAGCAACATGTCTACACTTTTAGAAGTTCGTGTGTAGTAGAGACAGCTGATATGGATATTGATTTTTTTTTTTTAAGCACAAAACATGTAATAACATTCTGATGTCCTTACGTCATTTTAAGGTTAAGAGATTCAGATATTTATTTTTAACATACTTAGTATATTGCTTTAAACACCTAAAACCTTTATAACATATACTTGGCACAGTATAAATTTTCCATTGTTTAGAAGTTATGATTGTGAGATATATAAAACTATGATATGAATCTATCATTACAGTCGTTATATTTTTTATATTTCAACTTATTACTAGTTTATTAAAACAATTAGAGTAATAATTAGAAAATTAAAAATTTAAATGGTAAATACACAGAAATTAACACACTAGATACACAATTGCCTCCTCTGCAGCACTTTCTGAAGCTTCGTGTTGAGTCGCAGCTGGTGTACTGAAAAACTGCAATCCATTGGGAAGGAGAACTACAGCTTGATACAGTTGCTAAACAAAGAAACACAATGACTAAGAGATCATTTCCTATATCACTGTATTGTACAATGTTTCAGGTATCAACTCAAATACAAATTGGTTATTTTAACAATTTTTCTAATTTCTCTTTAATTTACAGGTCAGAAGATTAGCACCTAAAAAAATTTGGGCTACAAACTACTTGTCATGAAAACTTAAAACCATCTATATAAATGGAAGACAAAAAGGAAACATTTTTAACTTGTATACTATAAAAACATTGTGGTGACTGACAGATAAAGAGGAATGCACATTAACTCTCTCAATATGGGCCGGTCAATTTAACCGACCACATAACTTATATGTACTCATTTAAGGTCTTTCTAGATTTGAGACTTCTAACTTTCAATATAGTGTGTATATCTTCACAAAATTTGGCAGTCTTTCACTTACAAAAAATATTTTTTGTAAAGTATGTTTAATAAAACAAAATATGCATTTGTCTATGAATATAATGAGAATTTGTTTTAAATAGTCCTTGTTCAAAGTAATTTTTTTTTAAATTACTTTTCCTTATCTCAAAGTTCTCAAATTCCCTTTGAATAATCCCTAAAACCTCCTAAATACATTTCAAACGTTTTACTTTTTTCCAGTAAAAGTTTATATTTTGTGTGTTATTTTATCTAGCCCAACTCTATACAAGATTGGTCAATTTGACCAACCTTGGAACCACTAAAAAAAAGTTGAAATAAATTTAAATTACCCTTTCTACAATGACTTCTAATAGTAACAACATACATCTATTTATAAGTAAAATCTATTGTTGTATGGCCTTTTGAACCACATCTATCATTCACACCATTATATGTTGTAAATCACTTGAGAAATGTGCAGCTCATTTCATTCTATTAAATTATATTACCCACAAGCTGCTCAAGTGTTGCTTCATGAAACATTTTTATTATATTATTTCTATTAATTTTACCTAATCTAACCTTAACTACCATAAAGAGATCCCTAATTTTACATCTTAGTAACTTTTATAATAACAAATACACAATAAACATGAAAAATAAGAAATAAATAAAATACTTAACCAAGTATTCATTTTTTTTGTTGATGACACTTACCTCTAGTTTTTTTGTTTGATACCAACAGTAGTATTGTACCAAATTTATTATTCAATTAAATAATTCATCAAAGAACACAAAATAACAACATGTATAAGGCTGATAATTTCCCCTTGCTATCACAATTGTTCTTGTTTTATAACAATGTGACAAGAGACATTAGAGACTTATTCAAGCTAGTTATCTTTCCTGTGAGAACAAAGTTTGTACTAACAAAGAAACTGACAACCCTTCACTGAGTGAACAATGTATTACAATGTTATTTGTTAGATGAAACCTTGACATTCTATTGATTAAAGATAATATAAAATGAAATAGAAGAAAGAGCTATTAACAAGTCCTGAAAAAGAGAATGTGACAAGTGGGTGTGGCAAAAATAGGTCTATTTTCTATATGATGGTTATAACAATTAGGGTTTGTCAGAGCAATGGAAAACTTGTGGTGAGTAGTATAAGTTTAATTTTGTGTTTACTGAAGAGGTGGTGAATAAATAGAGAAGATGACAAGCCTGGGCAAATGTGTCAAATGCATCACACTAGAGAAAATTCAGGATTTTTTATAGTGCCTTAGGAAATTAAAAACCTACACATATACTATTAAAACGTGGATTATTAGTTAATAGTTTATGCTATACTAATTGGAATAAAATATTGAAAGTAAATTACTAGAACCTTGTGGCATACACAGTAAATGACACCCAGGCAGGTAGAGTTAAGTGCAAAGCTACACAACAGGCTATCTGTGCTCTGCCCACCCAGGATATCACAAATATAAATAAAAGGAAAACTTGCAAATGTTACTAAAAGTATAATGTAAGTAGCTGAGAAATAACAACACAGTAATAATATTCCTTATAATTCATTACAAAATCTGAAAGTCATAAAACTTACCATAGGACCAACCATTGAGTATCTGTACTCAGGCATTCTACCTCCCATGTTTCGGCTGATAAAATCCAAGAGTTCACGCACAGCACTTGAAAAAAATCAAAACAAACCTGTAAAACTATTAAAATATCCTTCTTTTAATACCAATGTTTAACAGGTGAGTAAAATTATCATCTTAAGTTCACAATACGTTTCTAGTCCTGCAAGTGCAATCAATAACCAGACTGTGAGCTTTCATTAAATTTAATAAACAGATGATTCAACACTTAACAGACACAGCTCAGGTGCTTAAAAGAACATTTTTGAAAAGAAAAACAGTACATGGACTATTTGAATCCAGTGATCATTAAAAAAATATTACAGAATTTATTTTATCTGTAATGGAAGTAGCACAGGGCTTTAAAAAAAAAGACTTATCTATTGCCACATTCTTATCTTTTATTCATGCATTACTTTCTACCTTATGTAACTTGCATTTAGTTTCAATATAAGCATCATCTTTAGACAACATCAGCCTTCAGTACTTTATCACTATAAGTATTATTTGCTTGTTTATTTTGAATATTTGTTCAAAGCTAAAGAATAACTGTTTTCTTAGATGTTTGATAGACTAGATGGTAGGTTGGTAATCAACAGAACCCACTATCAACTCTTTGACTATTCTAATCAAACAAATTAACCATCATTCTTATAACACACCCACAGCCCCAGTGTGGTAACTAATTTTGCAGCAACAGAATGCAAACCATGGACTTCAATACACGTGGTGAAGTTGATACAACTGATCTACACTATTGTTCTCTTTGCATACTTATGCATACTTGAACAAAACAGGTTGTAAAAGCACTAAGCATTGAAAACCAAAAATCAGATCAGAATGCAAGAGTCACATCATATTTCAGGCACTCAAAAAATTATTCAGCTGATTGTGGTACTACAATAAGCATGAATTATTGGTTGGTTGTTTGGTGGTTTATGGCACAAAGCAACAAAGCTATATGCACCAAACAAGTTGTGAAAATAATAAAGTATAATATTATATATGACAAAAACAATTCAAGTTAAAAAATAAATTTCAAAAAGCAGATAAAAACTTGAATAGAATTAAAAAGATCAATGGCCCGTAAAAATTTAAAAACACAAGTAAACCGGACATCATCACAAAATCCAATAACACTGTCCAATGTCAGGGGTAAACCCATGTTTAAAATGGTGCTCTGAATCAGAGTCATAACAACAACATTAAGGTATGAGTTATGACGACTTGAGTGTCACAAAGGCCATACAATGATGGACCAGTCCCAAATAAAAAAAAAATCAGTGGGTTACAAAAAATGTGACCAATGCTAGCCTAGCTAAGACAACTTCCACTTTCTGATCTTTATGGAAACAAGATGACCAAAGAGCAACAGAAGGCTTGATCTTGAAAACCTTATTATCACGTTGCTCACTTCCAATTAGATAGCTGACTAGCATGAAGCCCATACTCCATGCATGGCATTCTGAAAAGCTGAATAGAATCAAACAATAAAGAAAAATGAGCCACTCATTTTTGAATATTTACAAGAACAGGGTGAAAATTAACATGAAGCAATTCCAGGGCCAGTTTGGAGCTAACAGAGTCTATATAAATAGTACAATTTATGTACTTCATAGCTTTTTATGTGATTCATGGCAAAAAATGGCATACAACTCAGCACTTAACACAGAAACTGTAGAGGTGATCATGTGAGCAACCACTGAGCTACAACAAACCATGGCAGAGTATACAAGGTCCCCTAATTCCGATCAATCCCTATGTTTGGCAAATAGAAGATGGTACTTACAATTGGGAGAATCCAACTTTCTAACATGAGTTAAAGAAAGGTCACAGGGGGGAAATTAATAAGCCAAGGTTGGATGAGTTGAACAATAGAGATAGCAATATCATCCAAGAACACACCCAATTCAACCAGCTGTGCTTGGATACAAAGACCAAAAGAAAGAATGGAAGACCATCTGTTGTAAAAGAGAATAGCCCAATAAAAAATGAAAACCCCAGGTGGGATGCTGTGACAAGAATCAAAATTTAGAAGCATACTGCAAAGAAAGATGAAAATGGTAGAGGTGAATGGTGGTTTGTGGGTACTCAGTGTGTGAACACTGGACTGAAGAAGTACAGGAAGCCCCTGTGCAAAGCCAACGCCCCAGATGGTGAACAATGTCTGGCATCTTGAAGGCTGAGGTTGTGGCAGAACCACAGACCAAAGACCCATAGTCCAACTTGGATTGATTGGGGCCTTGACAAATATTGTGCATATATCATCAAGAGGTAGGAGAAAGGACAGGAGAATGTTCAGTGTCCTCATACACTTGACATGTAGCTGCTCAATGTGAGAAATGAGAGTACACTTTCACACAAAAATAAGCCCCAAAAACTTTGCCCCATGGACCACAGGAATAGCAATATCACAAAAAATGAACTTGGGATCAGGATTTATACCCCATTGGTGGTAGAAGTGCATGCAAATAGTTTTTTGAGAAAGAAAAGGTTTGATGTGATTCACAGCAGTCTGAAGCTGCCACTCAATCTCATGTTTGACAATCAACAGAAGATGTGAAAATTGTTGACACAGAACTTCTTTGCAACAGTAAGTAGTAGTTGTGGAGTGATGCATTAATCTCGATACAGAAAAGTAAGACATAGCTCTGAGGCACCCTAAGTTTTTGTGGAAAAGAACAGGAAAGAGTTGAATCCAAAAAGGCTTGGAAATTCCTGTCCATTAAAATGCTCTGAATAAAAAATGCATAAATGGCTATCCAACCTACATGAGTGGAGATCCCACAATATTCTCTACCACCATGTATTGTTGTAAGCCTTCTCAAAGTCAAATAATATGAAAACAAGATGTTTTCTCCTGAGGAAGACTTCATTGATCCACAAAGTTAAATCAGGTGGTCCATGACGGAGCTCTGTTGATGGAACCTACAATGACTAAGCAAGAGAAGGTTGTTTGATTTGAGGAATTAAACAAAAGGAGCATTAACCATCCTCTCTAAGATCTTACATAGACAGCTTGTCAAAGCAACTGGATGATAATTAGAAGGAATCTTTGGATCATTCCAAGACTTAGAGAAAGGGAAGACAACAGATGACACTAGTCATTAGGAAAAACATTCTCCTGCCATATTGGTTTTAAAAAATCAGAATAATAGCAAGAGGGGCAAAAGGGAGATGGCACAGCATTTCATAGTGAACATCATTAGGTCTGACCAATGAAAAGTCAATTTGAGTTTCACCAGTGTTAAGGAACAACTATAGTTATAGAGATGATCAGCTCAAATGGAAAGAGGTGACTGCTCTACCAGAGACTTGATGGTGAAAAAGGGAGGAGAAGAAAGAGAAGTGCTGGATGCATAAGAAAAGCTTTCACAGAGAGTAATGGCAACATTCTCTACATCAGCAACTTCCCAGCCATTGGAGAGCAAAGAAGGAAAGGAGATGGAAGGCAAGGCAAACCTCCCACTGACCTTCTGAATCTTGTACAATATGATTTTGGAACTGGTGGTAGAAGAGATGCCAGTTGTGAACTTAATCCAAGATTGTCTTTGGTTTTGAAGCCTGACCTGCTGAGTATGGGTCCACTGATAAATGATATGGTTAGAGATAGGGATACTGTCAGAAGGTATTCCAGACCCATTTTTAAGCCTTCTGTGCTTCCTGGCAAATCTGGAAGATGTGTCAAGATCTGAGGAATAGATTAAGCAGCTCTATCAATATCAGCATCACCCTAGAGGGGATTGTGTCCATTAATGTCTCCCAGATTAAAAAAGGATACTGCAACTGTCCAATAAAAGCATCAAGGTCTCATTGATCTTAAGTCTTTCCAAGAAAAAGGTAGATAGAACAAAGATGTGATGGATAGAGCCTCCAATGGTGTATTGAATGGCAAAGGTAGATAGAACAAAGATGTGATGGATACAGCCTCCAATGGTGTATTGAATGGCAAAGGTAGATAGAACAAAGATGTGATGGATACAGCCTCCAATGGTGTATTGAATGGCAAAGGTAGATAGAACAAAGATGTGATGAATACAGCTTCCAATGGTGTATTGAATGGCAAAGGCAGGTTGATCATGTACTGGTTAACTGGTAGTGCCATGCTTCCATGCACTCATCCATTACAGAACCTATCATTCCATTATAACAAAAACTGCCAAAAGGTGACTGTATTGGCAGGTTTCCTGTAAGGTAAGACACATAGGATGATAGAAATCAATTCAAGGCTTTAATGTCATTCAGATTAGACTGGAAATCTCAACAAGTTCCACTGTATTAAAGTAGGAATTTTAATTCAAGTGGAGAAGAACTGGATGGAGAACCCTTTGGTCTATGAATACACCATTTTTCCTTATTAAAATGAGGTCTGTTAACCTCCATAAATCTGCCTGTGGTTGAGAACATACTACAATACCAACAAAGACACTGCAATGATGTGAGGGTTTCTTGAGCCCCACACCCAAATGCTAACATCAGACATAATGTCCACAATATGTGTTGAAAATGGCCACCCATCTACAGGAATTCCAGGTAAAAGTGGTATGTTGGGGTTGGACCCCCTCTCCCCTACCAGGATCCTCTCCTCCCCTTCATGTATGACATGTATGGAAAACACGTGGGTGGATGTTCACATTCCAGAGAAAGTAAACTGAAAATACAGAACCTGTGCAGGAATCCACTTTGAGGTGAGGCACAAATCAAATCCAAGTAATTTGGGATAGGTGTTGTTGGATTCCCTACTTAATTCTGTTACCATAAAACTCACATGGTATACAAGATTGCATCTTTGAAGAATATCCATGTGATGTCTCTGCATGAACATGGTTAGAAGTTATCTTCATTGAACTCTAAACTAGATTATTCAACATAATTATGTTAAGAATTCTGGGTTTCAATAATGCTTTGGCTGAGAAGAAGGTAGCACATTTATCCCAGGAAATTCACACATACATATTTTCCAATCCATTTTTCTTTTGTAGGTCTTTATTATGTCTCTTTTCTTTGTTTTATCATAATGCACAAATAAGCTCTTGCAATAGCAACCATTAAGATTTACATGCAAAAATGATAGTTTTTTGGTATTGCTCTGCATTCATTTTCAGTGAGTCAAGCTGTTCTTATACAAATACTATAAGTTTTTATTAATTAAAATTTTCATGAAGCAATCATTTCTGTTTACACACATTTTCTTCATATGTGAAATTTCAGAATTAGCAACACACCTTTCAAAATTAATATACAACTTACTGCTATGTGTAATGAGACAGAAGTGTACAAAGATATAACCTTCCAGCTTTGATAGCTGTTAAAAAAACTATGTGCTCAATGATGTCAAATTCATTTTAAATCCAAAAATGTAAAACTATAAGATTACTTTAAGTGCAACGTATGGGATAACTGTAAATTGCTAAAGGAAATAAAGATCTATCCTGTTCAAAATGTTATTCATATCCTTATTTTATTACACACATTTATTTTCAAAGATCACATTACTACATTTGAAAACCAAGTATCCTTTACCTTGTGGATTTTTCTTTCTGGATTTCAGACTTTTTTTGTGAATACTGACCATGTGATGAATCTGTAGCATTTGGCTTATTGTGTAAAGCATCTCTTGCACCTATATTAGAGAAAAAGAGTAGTTGTCTAAAACTAATTAAGAACATCACTCTTTCCCTAAAGTATAATTCTACAATTAAAAGGAAAAATTGAAAAGTTATTACTTTAAACTTTAATTCTGTTACCAATAAATAACTATCAATGCATATTTTACTTCACTTCTAATTTTATACCAGAAAGTCAGTAATAAGAACTGGACGTGTACTTTCCATAGAGCAGTGGACCCCCTCTCCCATCCTAGTTGTTATTTGTTTTGTTTTTGTGAAATTAATTTTTTCTAGATGATACTCTATGGTCTAAAAAGGATAGATACTCTCAAAACTATACTATTTTGGACATATGTATAAAAACAAACCATGCTTATAGTCACACCATTAATCAAATTGATCAAATGCTTATAGAATTAAAGAAAACAACAGATAAATTATAAAATATTAATGCCATAAAGGAATTTGATATTTATTCAGGAGGTCTTAGAGATTATGCAAATGAAGCTTAAAAATTTTCAAATGAAGAAACGTATTTTTAATATTAACATGAGTATTACTTTGCACTTAGAGCAGTCAACATACTGAACTCCAAATATTCATAAATAATTCTTTAGTCAAAATATATAATTAAAAAAAAATATATTTTTTTTGTATAAAATATATTTTAATTGTTTATTAAAAGCTTAACAAGTTTTCTGAAGTTACACAAAGCATATTAAAGTTACAGTATGGAAAATCTGATGACTATTTTAAGGTTACAAGGCTGGTCACATTGACCATCCCTGTATGAAAAGTGTTAACAAGTTTATCAAGGAATGTCTTTGCATTTCACTGTTATACTGATGAAATAAGTCTTTTGAGATTTATCAGATTTCTTTAATTAAATAATAACTTATGTTAAATAAACTTAAAAGTAATAAGTACACAATTTTATTTCTAAAGTCAATACCATCACTCTTAAAATATAACATTTCATTCAAAATTTAATATAAATTATACTACTAAAATTATTTCTTCAGATGAACATTTTAATTATCATCAGCTACATATGTAATAAAAGGCTTTTTTATGCCAGACAAAGTTCGCTAAATTGGTAAACAGTGATCAACAAATTTGTATTATATCTTATAGCCGATTCTAGATTCAACTAATATTTGATCATATTAACCTGAAGATTTGAAAAAAAGTTGTTGTAATAACAATTGTCTTGGTTCAATCACTGCACTTTGTAATTAAGAAAAGAAATAATGAGAATATAATTTTTTAAACTGTAAGACTCCTAAACTGCTATACCTCGAAAAAGTTCTTCTACTGCAACTGGCTGTCCATAGTTCGGACGTACAGAATTATCCACTGGTGACTGAAGATGAGTGGCCTGAGAAGATGACTGGTCAACAGCAGTATTTTTCAAACCTTCCCACATACTCAAGAACTGCAAATTCTGATGAACATTTTCCATTTCCTTTACAGGAAATAAAGAAATCTAATTCGACTCTACTTTTAATTGTTTAATGGTGTTCACTTACATTTATTTTATTCTATAATTAACACAACAATCAGGTTTACTTATTTTATACATTGCCTTGCAAAATTATTTTCACTCTGCCAATAATGTTGCATTTTGATGAAGTATTTATAATGTAAACAATTTTATAATGAACTTGTTTTTATTTAAAACTAATGATCAAACTTAACATTATTATGTGTGAAGGAAGTTGAATGTCAGATAAACCTGTAAAGAATAAACTAATTTTTATCTTTTCATTGCACAACTATTCAGCCCCTTAAGTCAGTACTTGCTGAAAGTTCCTTTGATAGCAATTACTGTTGCAAGTCTTTCTGCAAATCAAATAAATACAACATAACCATAGAAAACACCCAAATACTAAATAAAGAAACAAACATAAACAAATGCAAAATTAAAGAGACCTTACTTATACAATAACTCAAGCCCAAAATAAACCAATACAAAGGAACACCTTTATACCTATATTAATAAATATAATCAAACATCTAAGCATGCCCTCTACATTCTCTACAACTCAATTACACAACCCCTTCAAACATGTGGTCAGCTATTGGTCAGTATTCCTTACTTTCTCTGTAAACCTGACAATGACTGAAGAAGGTCGAAACATTGTTCACTCCTCTACATAGTTTTCTCTACCCATACCAGTCGTTTTTTACATATACATTTTCTCTACAACTTCTCATCATCACAAAAGCATTCTTTGTACCTGTTTATAATGTTGTTACTTTTAATATTTACTATTTATATTTTCAATTTAATTTAATATTAATTTAGAAGGTTTATTAATTTAGTTTTATGTAAAAATTGAGTATGAAAGGACTGTTAACTGTTTTCTTGAATTCATGAGCTGGACACTTCTAATAAAGACTTGTCTTGGTTAACATATTTCAATTGCAATACAAGATATTCAAATGAACCAGCTAGTTTATAATTCAAGTTGGATAATTAGTTTAAAACTCCCAAATGTACATATTACAAGCCGAGGTACCCATCCTTTGTCTATGCAATGAACTTAAAAGAAATGTAGGGTGGATGGTATGATAAATAATACAAAAATTCAAACTTTCCCACACTTTATTGATAACATAATATAGTTGCAATATTCAATATTAGCTCACAAAATGTTTTGTACAAACTTTATCAATATGTATACAATTAAAACATGATATATACTGTGCAATGATCATGTTGATTTTTATGAAGAGGTAATAAAGTAGTGCAAGTAGAAGTGCTTTCTTTGTCACCCACTTTCAATGCCCAGGTCTTATTACTGCCCTTCCACAGATTTCGGTGATCAATTAATTGTTGGTCATTGGCTGCAGAAGTGTCTTAAAGCCTAAGCTGAAATGTCATGGATCAAAGTGATTATAAAAAAAAGAATGGACCTTCAGATCAGTCTTACAGTAGCTGTTGAGTAGAAATTTCAGTTTTGTCTATTATTGCAGTAGTGGCAGCCTTTATTTTTTCATTACATTCCTCCATACAAAGTACCAGTGCACACTCTGAAATATATATAAGAAATGTATGTGTTCTTCCCACAATGTGTACATTATATTATAGTAAGTTTAACAGTTTTTACATTGTTAAT